>NC_067486.1:907500-1077500 GCF_947179515.1 Apodemus sylvaticus | reverse complement strand
GTCCAAGTTCTAGGCAATAGACATTTCAGGTTGACTTACTGTCCAATTCGGATGTAGATCGGATCTGGCCTGTGATGACATTAGGCCTGAGATTCGGGGCAGGTTGCTGCTAGATCTTGCAGCTTGAGCCATTGGTTTCTGGTACATAAACTGCCCCCAAACAGCCTTGTTGATGGTGTTCAAACTAATTGTGGACCAAGCACAGTTGTGAAGACAAACCCTGACTAAGCCTTTACAAGTAGTAGAAATTTTGTATGTAGTTCTAGTTCATGTCCTCTTTCAGTATCCTGCAAGCTTCAAGTCTTCTGTGTGTGGGAGAGGTACATATATACATGTGGGAAGGGTAACCGCACCTGTGTGCATGCCCACAACATGAGAGGATGGCTTTAATATTGCCTTCCACCACTTTCCACCATATTTCTTTGAGACAGGGTCTCTCATTGAGCCTGAGCTTACAGCTTTTCAGCTAGGCTTATAACCAGAAAGTCTGAGAAATCTGTTCCTACACCTTTCCTCCTGCCCTAGTTCTGTGGTTGTGTGTGTGCCCCACCATGGTTGGCCTTTTACATGTGTCCTGGTGATCCAACCCTTGGCCCTTATGCTTGAGTAGCAAGTACTTTTAACTACTGAACCATCTCCCTAGTGTCAAAATGCCTTTTTGAGTTGATTTAAGAATTGTTGACTAATTTATCTGGGAAAAAATATATATTCTAAATATTTGTTTACATCCCATCCAAATTATCCCAGCAATGATTTCTATCCCTGCTCCCATTACTTACTAAGGCAATTCACCTGTTTCCACAAACTGTAGCACCGTGGCACCTGGTCATTTAAGGCACAAAGCTCTAGAGCAAGGAAAACCCAATTCACAGCGGCTTACTGAGGTGCAACCCATACTACTTGTATTTTACAACACACACTGTCAGCTGATGATCCAAGAAAGATGTTGGTTCTGTTTTGATAGAAACATGATCCATTTGGGGGAAGATATATTGTGTTGGCTTAAGTCAAATGCAACAAAAGCAAACTCCCTCTGCTGGTGACTGGTCTCAGGTGAACATGATTGCAGCCATTTTCCCCCATTTGAAATACAGTTTCAGGAATGATTTGCCTGAAAAAATCCTAAAAGTTTCACGACCCTCCCAGAAGATGCAAAATAGTTTCCTTGCTTAGTAAGGGACAAGGGGAGATGCCTCATTCTGCTGCTGGTCACTGTCTGCAGATCTAATCACTGTTTCTTATAACCATAAGATCCTATTAGTTGTCATTCTTCTCTTGGTGGAAAGCACTAGAGATTTAATGTCTTTAGTCATATGTCAGGCTGTGTGTGCATGTATATGTATTCATATGTGCATGCACATATGTGCTCATATGTGTTTATGTGTGCATTAGACTGTGTGTTCATGTGTGTTCTAAGATGTGTGTTCATGGGTATACTAGGATGTGTGTTCATGTGTGTCCATGTGTGTCCATGTGTGTCCACATGTGCACACATGTGTTTATGTGTATTCATTATTATGCGCATGTGTGATATGTATGCATGTGTGTTCATGTGTGTGTGCATGTGTGTGGATATTAGAAAGCAATGTTGGGCGTCATTCTCACATGCTATCTTTGATTCTGACCAGAATCTCTCTCTGGTCAGGAGCTTGTCAGGTTGGATAGATGGGTTTTCAAGTGAGCCTGAGACCATCCTGTTTCAGCTGCCCAAGCTGTTGGGTTTATGTTTTTCTCTTTCTTCCTTTCTTCCTTTCCTCCTTCCTTCCTTCCTTCCTTCCTTTCTTTCTTTCTTCTTTCTTTCTTTCTTTCTTTCTTTCTTTCTTTCTTTCTTCTTTCTTTCTTTCTTTCTTTCTTTCTTCCTTCCTTTCTTTCTTTCTTCTTTCTTTCTTTCTTTCTTTCTTTCTTTCTTTCTTTCTTTCTTTCTTTCTTCTTTCTTTCTTTCTTTCTCTCTCTCTCTCTCTCTCTCTCTCTCTCTTTCTTTCTCTCTCTCTCTCTCTCTCTCTCTCTCTTTCTTTCTTTCTCTCTCTCTTTCTTTCTTTCTTTCGGTTCTGAGAATTAAATTTACATACTTGGGCTTTCAAGGCAAGCCGTTCGCCACCTGGTTCATCTCTCCACATTTTGAGTCAGAATTTGAGCTTCAAATGCCTAAACTTTACATCCTCCTAAACATGTTGCTGATGGGATGAGCAATGGGCTCCAGATAGACAGCATGTTCTATCAAAGGTAGCTTTGCCCACCCAGACAGGACAAGAAGCCTGTGAGCTGATGACAGGGCTCCATATGTGACCCTGGGAATGGGTTATTCCCATAGCAACCTCATCGGATAAAAGCAGACAGATGCAATCACAAATGGGTTTATGATTACCTGAGAATCAGGCAGTCTGTCTATGCCGATGTAAGGAAAGGGTTAACTCACTAGGCAGGGTGCCTGATCCTTGCACATACTAAGGAATACAGCTATGCTCAAGGGACTTGTCTATCCCTTGTAATGTCCACCTGTGTACTTGGAACACGGTGGGGGGTATACTGAGGTGGTTAGAAATAGTCCTTAGTTGTTGTGCTTCTGGGCTCCTGGGCCATGTGAGCTGAGACCACTTTGGGGGTCATATATCAAATATCCTGCATATCAGATGTTTACATTACAAGTCATAACAGTAGCAATGTTGTGGTTATGAGGTAGCAACGAAGTAAAGAGGAAATGTATTAAAGAGTCACAGCAGTAGAAAGGTTGAAAACTATAGCTCTAGTAGATTAGGCTTGGAGCTGCTGTGACAGGGCAGTTGAGGTCAGTCAAAGGAGCACTACACAAATGAGCACTGATTCCTGATAAAAACAGGAACACCAGGTTTGGCATAGAGTTTCCTATGTGTGGTTGTGTGATGTGAGGCATATTTCCCTCTGTGGCTGGACCATGAGGAAGATGGTGATCCTATAAGATGACATCACCACATAATCTCATAGCTGTGGTTTAAGTAAGTCTTCCCAATGAGATTTACACACTGACACCATTGCCCAGGGGAGCCCCTGTCTTCAGCGGCATTGTATGTACTCACATATCTGCCAGGAGGAGGAGAAAGAGGAGGAGGAAAAGGGTGTATTCCAACTTCAAAGCAGAGGCAAGCAGAAGCTTTTGTGGTTTGAATGTGAACTATGTGAATACTTGGTCCCAGCTGGTTGATACTGTTTTAGAGACTATTGACCCTTTATGGTGGTGGAGCCTCACTGTAGGGAGCTGGGCCACTAGGATCAGGTATTACAACATGGTTTTACTTCCTGCCCACTCTCTGCTTCCTGACTGTGGACACAGCTTGGCAGGCCAGCATTCTGCTCTGCTGCCTTGCCATGATGTTGGAAGACATATTTCTTAAGCTGTGAGGGCAAAAACCTTCCCCTGTTTCTTCTTATCAAGTGTTTGGTCACAAGGAAAAAGAAGTCTCCTAGACTCTCACAAAGTCTCTTGTGCAGATTTTAATCTGAGGCCCTTTACTGTGGTAAGCTTCAGCCACAGAAAGGATTCTCTGGGTTCTGTGAGTCCCCCATCAGACTGTCTAGCTTTGGGTGACCTTGTGAATCCTGACAAACTCTGACCTTCTTATATGAGCTTCTGCTATAGTATGGATCATAAGTGCTTTCCAAAGGCCTGGGTATGAACATTTGGCCTGAGAGGCTGTAAAGCCTGTTTGTGTGCACGCGTTTGTGTGTGTGTGTGTGTGTGTGTGTGTGTGTGTGTGTGTGTAGGGGGTTGGTGTCAGTAGGAACATATCAATCTAGGCAGAGAGGCCCTGCCCCTCTGCTTCTCTTCTACTTTCCAGTCTCTAGAAGAGTTCTACTTTTCCCTCCCAATATTTGCTTCCTGGCCACAGGCTGAACAGCAACAGACCAGTCAGTCAGTCAGCGGCTGGAAGACCTTGAGGTCAAATAGGCCTTCTCTCTAAGCTACTTGCCTCAGAAAGCTGAACAACATAGTTCCCGCTGGTGGTGCAGGCTAGGAGCTTAGAGAGGGGCTGGTCACATCACTGGGCTCAGACCTGTGTCAACTGAGACTTCTGCATACAACTGAAACTGCCAGGCAAGGTGTGGGAGGCTTTTGAGTTCAGCAATACATACCTGAATTAACTGAGATCACCACACACAAAATGAAGTTAACACTCTGCCACCTGGTGTACTGAGGTGTATATTACAAACTAACTGAGTTACACGAAGACACAATATATAGTTTCTGCATTGTTTGAAAAAAACATACAGCATCCGTACACACCCATAGATATGCATCCATAATATTCCCAAGATTGTAATGTCCTTTTATTTTTCGTTATAGAACATATTGACTATCAAGAGAACACACAGCAACATTACAAGGTGGGGTCTTGTTAGATACAGGGTAGAGAGACAGAGAGAGGCACCCTGTGGCTGTGCTCAGGGAAGCACAGTTTCTGCAGTCAATGCAAACAACCACGGAGCCTCCCTCACCTCAGCTCACTTTACAGGTTACGCAAGGCAAGATGTACTTGATCATGGTATTAATTTCCTATTGCTACAGTAACAACATATTGTAAACTTGGAGGCTTAAAACAAAATAAGTGGGCTTGCTACAGCCAGAAATGTGTTTGCCCTCCAAGTAGGAAGACCTGAGATCCATCCTCAAAGTCTCCATTATAAAAAGTTGTGTGTGGGGGGCAGGCAGGTGGTCAATGCCACCGCATGCTTGTTGAAATTCCAGCACCATGGAAATGACAGGCAGATCTGTGGTACTCACTGGCCATCCAGCCTGGCCTACTTTGGAAAGCCCTGGCATTGCCTTGCAGGGATAAAATTACAGGTCAACCACAACACCCACCTAACATGGAAAGCTGAACTCTGGTCCTCTCGTTTACATCAGTGAATATTTTAACTGCTGAGCCTTCTCCCCAAGCCCCTTTCTCTATTTAAAAAACCACACAGAACGTGCTTCTGCCTTCACACAGCACAACTCCACATTGCTTTCATAAATGTTCCTCCCTGTAGACAATGCATTTCAATAATCTCATCTCTCTTCAGAGCTGCCTTTGATGGTGGCAGTTCCAAGGGCTGAGTTAATTACATGTGACACATGGGTAAAATGGTCATGCTAAGTCTTTTCAGCCAGTGAGAGAGGGATAAGAAATAGCAATCAACCAGGAGGCCAGGAAACCACTCTGGCTGTACACGGCCTGTCACAAAAGCCTGAGGACCCATACATTTTTTTAAAAATTAAGCAGCACTGTTGCAGGTATGGAGACAGGAAAATTCCTGAAGTTCATTGGCTACCATGTCAAATTTTATGGGCTCCACATTCAGCTAGCGATCCTGTCTTGGGGGGAAGGGAGGGAAGGGAGGAGGCAGAGATTAAAAAGAAAACACTCAACATTAAGGAAAGACATCTAGCATCAACCTTTGACTTATACAGACACACGAAAACACAAATACACACAGTGAGAAAGAGGGAGGGGAGAGAGAACATTAGAATAGACACCATCTTCTCATTTTAAGTAAGGGTGGGGAGCCAAAATGTGTCAGTGTATCTGATTTTATCCTGTTTTACCTCAGGTAGATCAAAGGTGGAACTGTAGTCATTTGTTCAGTGAGCAGTGTCAAATACAAGAACCCATTTATTCAGGAGGGACTTTAACTACAGGTCTACTTGTACAAAATCACTCAGAAGACTAAGTAACTTCAAACCTTTAAAATACAACCTTTTGCCTATTTGAGGGGCGAGCCAGTAGGTACAGCCTGGCCTTGGTAGCAGGCTGTCTACACTCCTGGTGATTTGACATAACTTTCGGTCATCATGGTCAAATGAGCTTAGCCTGACTGAGAGAGGGATCTTGGAGCCTGCAAGTCAGGAGCAGCACTTGTTGGTGGACCAGGTTTCTGCATAGTCTTCCATCTCTACAAGCTCCATTTGAGCTGGTCTAAGTCACATTACCAGTCTCCACTTAAGATGTAATTCCCTGTTGGACTAATTACCCAAGTCATCTTCATAATCAACGAAAGCAAGTAACCCAGAGCATAACCCTATCTCTGGGGTCTTACCCCAAAGCAGTTCATGCAACATTTTCCTGAATAACATTGATGGGACAATGGGATGGTTGCTACAATGTGGCAGTTATCTCGTTGCTTCACTAGGAGGTCTGTGATGTTGTGATCACCCCTGACACAAAGTGATGTGGACTTGTGTGGTTTTTTTTATTATAGACAGTGTTTCTGGAAGGACAGACAGTTAAAGTCTAACAATGGGAATACATTACGGGTAAGGCTTAGACACCTGGAAATTGGGGGATGAGAGGCTGGAGTGGCTAGAATCTGAATATTCATATTCTTTTGTGGAGACAAATGGAGCCCATGAGGCTTTCCTTGGGAATCTTTGAAGCAATGGACTGGGCTGTTAATACAACTGTGTGGTAGATGCAGAGGTTATAAAGAGAATAAGAGAAAGAAACTGATCATTCTAATTTTTTTCCATGATGAATCTAAGTACAAAAGAAAGAGGGCTGGGTGTATGCCATTTCCTGGTGTGCAGAGTTTGCTATTCTGAGCCTCACACTAACCCCCCCACCCCCAAGCCCTTTAGTCTAATGCATCCTATCTATATCTAAGTCTGAACTAATATATGATTTGGGTTTCAGAAGAGTTTGCACCATGCTTTACCTGAGCCACACTCCTGTTCTCAGGGTCAAAGTTAGGCAAAAAGAATTCTTCCATAAAACCTTGCCCTCACATCATGGAGTATCATGGGAATTTCCTGAGAATTTTAATAATCATGAAACTTAATTATAGAAAAATTGCCAATCTGTAAAATGTGTCTGCATTTGAAGACTACTTTCAAGTCTGAAGCAGAGCAAGGAGACAACAGCCCCCCCCCCCCCCCGGAGATTCCCACAGTTTGCATAGAGATGCACAAGAGGGAACAAGGTGGGCAGAGAGAAAATACAAATGAATCCACGGGGGCTTTATTTCCAAAAATGAAAGTCCCAATCAGAGGAAGGATCTTATTATGACACTGTAATCAACCATGATAGTCAACTTCTGAATAAACGGTGAGCTAAAGTTACCAGTTTAAGACATTAGCCCTAAAGACAGTACAGATTCTAGCTTGACTTCAGAGAAGGCTGCCAACACTTTCTGCTCTGATAACAGGAAGCTGAATGGGAAGTATTTACCCCCCTTAAATAATCATTGGTGGTGCAAACTGTGCCTTGGAGAGGAGGAAAAACCATCTGAAATATCCAAGAATCTTTGCTTCACCAACATATGGCCAGAATGGTCCATTGGATCTGCCAATGTGCAGAAACAAAATTATGTTTTGTTTCTAATCCTTTGGTAAAATTTCAGTAATTAGGTTGTGGTGCAGCTGTAACTTCCTACCAAAGAAGTCATAACCACAGCCTAGCACATTGTTCTCCCCTACTTTCAGAGAGAGTTTGGTAAGCCCTGGTCCAAGGCTGATGTGCTATTCCTAAACTTGAGACTCTTGAAACAACCCCATTTAGTTTGTATTTCTATGCTAAGAGCTCATATTTGGCTGTACTTGAGGGTTTAGCAATAGAATGGCCATGTTGAGTACAAAGCCTTCACCCTACACTTAAAGAAAAAAGGAAGGAACACAGTAGATGCTATTTTCAGACAGGCATTCCTTCCACAATTTACAGTAAATAGATAGAAAATCAGGATGCATTGGAAACCTAAACAACAACAACAAATAGATGAGACAAAATCCATTGCTCTGAAGAAACAGCCAACCCACTCAGTGTGTGATATGAGACCAGTGGCAATAGAAGCATCTCCCTCTCTGAACAACCTACTGGGTACTGAGTTCATTGCCTCTATCTTTTGTTTGTGACTTTGAAGCTCTGTAGGGGGTGGGTGCAAGGATGTACCCTCCCTCCAGGGGAAGTTGCCGAGATCAAAGGTCACCTACTCAAGGATAGGCAGAATTCAGCCACAAAACTGCTTTAAAACCTGACACCATAATACTTCATCTGGATGACCTCTTCCAATCCTGAAGAAATGATCAAAGGGAGCAGAGAGAAAGGGAGGGGGGGAGAGAGAGAGAAACAGACAACAGACACACACACACACACACACACAGAGAGAGAGAGAGAGAGAGAGAGAGAGAGAGAGAGAGAGAGAACATATGGTTCATAGCTGAACAAGGACAACCACAATAGGCCACACAGTATCTGGATTCATAATATCTCAGCAGAAATGGCAACACAACAACTTCAGTCTTTCATCTGCAATCCCAACATGCAATGGCACATCAACAATAACAAAGTATTCTCTTGGTTTCCCTTCATGGAAGAGTGGGCCCATGGGAACAAGGAACTCCATGGGGTCCCAGTTGGTTTCAATCAGAACCAAAGGTCCAAATTCTATTTCAGAACTGCTGAGTACTTGATAGTGTCCCTGGAGGAGCATGGAAAACATGCACAGGACAGTGTGAAGACAGAGGCAGACCTGGCTAAAGTTCAAGAGACTCGTAGCACCCAAAGTTGGCATAAGGCTGAGAGCAAGTATTGTCAGCTGACCAAGGGTAAATAAACCCTTAGCAGTCAGAAGAGCTAGAAAATGAAATGCCTGTGGCACCAAACAAACAACAAAACCAGAAATGCAGTGAAACTCCCCAAAATGACGTCAGGTCACTGACAGGAAAAGGTGGTCACTGGGAGACAATCACAGTAACTGGATTAGGTAGGTCCCAGAGAGATGCCATATCTCTCATCTGTGGGTCATAGATTTTCTATAGGTTGCATATGTGTATAGATGGCATGAAAGAAGAGGGGAAGAGCAAAGGGGAGAAGTGGGGGAGAAGAGGGTGGCCGGGATGTGGAGATTGGCTGGAAGTAGCATATGCTTGCATGGAAATGGCCTTAGTAAGCAGCATGATCAAAGAAAGAAAATCAAAGCTGAACCCAAGAAATCAAAGAAAGAACCCAAGGCAGCATAAACTTGTTGAGGTCCTGCCTCCCTGCAGACCCTCTTAGCTTGGGTTTCTATGCGCCCTCTCTCCATCAAGGTCCCAGCCCTTGGCCCTGAGGTTCTGAAAAAGTAGGACATTTTGCTTTGTGGTTTTTAAAGCAAAGTTGAGCAGCTTTGATTTGAAAGGACTAATAAGCCTCCTAAGGTTACTCTTGCACATGTAAAATCTCATCCATACACATTTAAAGAAGCATACCCATAGATCACTCCCATAGCTACCAGTCCTAAACACACCACCAAGCACACATAGAAATATCAGTGTGATTTTACTTCTGACAATATTATTTATGAAAATTAAATATGACAAAATACAATATAAGCATTGGAATCTATACTGGACTTAGTGAACATTTTGTTTTTATCTGTTTCTTTCTATTAATTAATTAAATAATTAGAGAGAGGAGAGTGTGTATATATGTTTGTGTGTGTGTGTGTGTGTGTGTGAGAGAGAGAGAGAGAGAGAGAGAGAGAGAGAGAGAGAGAGAGAGAGAATTCTACAATGTGGAGGTCAGAGGAACAACAGTTAACATTAGTCCTCAATTCCCCATGCTGAAGACAACTAAGCAGACTTCTGTTGTTTTTCTGTTCGTTACAACAGGTTATCTGGGCCTCAAGATTTCAGGGATTCTCCTGCCTCAATCTTCTATGCTCCCACAGAAACATTGGGGTGATTGTCCTTTGTGTCACACGTCCAGCTTTATGAGAGAGTTCTGGGGATTCAAACTCATCCTTGTGCAGAGAGTGCTTTACCCACTGAGCTATTCCCAGCCCACTTCCCTTTTTGTTAGAGATGTAGTAACTCAACAATGAGAACAACAGTCACTGAAAACTTGTTGGTATTGTTCTAGACCAGGTGGAGAGTAGAGACAGCATCTCAAGATTTTCTAATTAAAACTGAAAGTTCACATTAATTCAAAGTATCTTCTTCAGGTTAGAAAAAAAAAAAACTTGACTTTTCTAAGTTTTGTTTTGCTTTGAGTTGAGAAAGGGTCTCACTCTGTAGTCTACATTAACCCGGAACTCACTATGGAATCCAGGCTAACTTTAAACTCTTGCTTGGTATAGTTACCACATACAGCCTGCTGGTTTACAAACAATGTACTCAAGGTTCTACTTGGCTCCTTGAAAGGTTTAATCCTGGAATCTCCTCTCTCTCTCTCTCTCCCTCCCTCTCTCTCTCTCTCTCTCTCTCTCTCTCTCTCTCTCTCTCTCTCTGTGTGTGTGTGTGTGTGTGTGTGTGTATGTTTGTGTGTGTGTGTGTGTGTGTGTGTTTGGGGGGTTCGAGAAATGGTTCATCAGTTAAGATCATCATCTGCTCTTCTAAAGGATCTAAGTCTCGTTTCTAGCACCCATATGATAGCTGACAATCACCTGAATTCCAGTTCCAGAGGATGTGATTCTCTCTTCTGGACTCTGAAGGTACCAAGCACAAACATGACGTACAAGCATGCATGCAGCCAAAACATTCATACACATAAATAAAATAAAATAAAAAATAAAATAAATCATTGCAAAAGGTTATGGCACTATAAGTCCCATCTATTTTATCCTGCCACATGTACAGTTGAAGAATGGCTATTAGGTAGGAAACTTCTAAATAGACAGCATTCAGTTAGGTCCCAGACAGAGGTGATGTGGCCTATCTCAGAAACTGAAAAGGAGAACATATCCTCCTGAGGCATGGATTTGCTGCTGAAGCCTCAATGATCCAAAGGAAACCAAAGAGTACTGAGGCCATCAGCAAACCAAGACAGGTGTTTCTCTAAGTTCCCTTCCTGTGAGGGTCTCTGGAATCCATTGATGCTGCTAGACCTGCAGGTACCTATGTCAAAACCACTCAGTTACATGAGCCAATAATTCTCTTAGTCTTGCCTAATACAAGTTACTGCCTAAATCATGCTGGGGGGAAAACACAGTACTTTTGTGCTTGTAGGTTTATGAGTATGCCATCTGATCAAAATATAATCAGGCTGCATAGACTCTGAATAAACAACATATGCACACTCTAAGACAAGCTTCTGTTTCTGTGTGTCAGGCTCTACCTGGGATGTCTCTGTACCATTATCTTCCCACCCATGATTAAAGCAGTAGACTGTTGTAATGTGTCACGAAATGCCTTTCATTAGCAACCACATCTCTTCAGAGCCAGAGGTGAGGCCCCCAGGGAATGTGGACTTATATGGGAGGCATCTTCACCTGCTCTCTGTTGCTATGCCTTATTGCTACATATGGAGCAATTTACAGAGAAGGAGTTCCTTCATCCATATGCCAAGGGCTGAGAAGTCTGATACTGGGTGACAGCACTTAGAAAAAATTACTTACAATGGGGACTCTGCTGAGCTCTGAGCACCACAGGGCTTGATAGCACGCTTGATAACTTATACCCATGGCTCTTCTTTTGTAACTTCATCTAATCTTCATTTATGTCCATGTTCATTTATGTGCAAGTACATGTTGATGTGTAAGTGTATATACACAGAAGTTACTCTGCAGGCTAGGCTCTGGTTAGTAAGATATGGGATCTTCCTGTGTTCATCTCCCTGGCCACAGCAAAACAGATATGTGCCATCTTGCCCAGATTTTTTACATGTGTTCTGGGGATTGAACCCCAGTCCTTGTACTTGCAACACACACACATATATGGAGCTATCTCCTGGGCCACTCTCCATTTTTCATGTCTTATCTCCATGATCTGCTTAAATTATTTATTCTGAAATAGAAAACACTTAGCAACCCAGAGCTCAGCGCTCAACAATCCTGTGATAAACAGACATGGGAACAGTATGTGTCTAGGAGCATTGTGTGATTAGTCTAATCTCCTACACCAGATGCCCGAAGAGTAATTAGCAGGCACAGACCCTGCCATGCATTTAATAAGAAAATGTTCTCGGAGTTCACACCATGCTACAGCCACTGCTGTCAGCATCCACACACCAACACAGCTCTGGAGCTGAAGCTCCTGCCCACAACAAATTTCACTCAGGCACCACAGAGTTAAAGACCACACGGACCATGAGAACTACCACCAGTTTTCCTCAGATGTCATTACAAACTCAATTTCCACATCTACAACTATTTTTTTAATTTCCTCGTGGCTTGCTGATTTCATTATGTGGCTGTGATAAAAAAAAAAAAAACCAATTGGCTCATCAATCACATTCTTCTAGGGTTTTGTTGTTGTTTTAAGATAAATTCTACTCTCACATTGAGAGCAATCCTGCCTCTGCGTCTTAACTACAGAGATAAAGGGTATGAAGCATTGTGTCTAGCTTGGTCACATTCTTTTAACTTGCACTAGGGTAAGATTTTATGATTTTGAGGTTGCTTATAAACTTGTGTCACTACGTCCTACTATTCCTTAGCTAAATATTTATGTGAAAATCAGCTTGCTTATGTACTTATTTTACCTGAAAATGTGTACTAAAAACCGTTACCCTTTGTGATGGTTAGGTTTTTATAGTTTTTGTTTTTGAGTCAATTTGACGCACGCTAGGATCATCTGGAAAGAGGTAAACTCAATTGAGAAAATGCCTCCATTGGATTACCCTGTAGAGTAACCTGTGATGCATTTCCTTGGTTAATGATTAATGTAGGAAGACCCAGTTCTCTGCAGGTGGTGCTATTCCTGAGAAAGTAGCCATGGGTGCTATAAGAAAGCCAACTGAGCAAGTCACAGGGAGCAAGCCAGTAAGCGGCACCACTCCATGACCTCTAATTCAGTTCCCGAGTTCTTGTCCTGACTTCCCCAGGGATAGGTTGTGATCAGGACACGGAAGCCAAATAAACCCTTGCCCCTCATGTTGTTTCTCTTAGTTGTGGCATTTATCACAGCAATAGAAAGCACACTAGAATACATTTTATTACTGATCTCTCTCTCTCTCTCTCTCTCTCTCTCTGTGTGTGTGTGTGTGTGTGTGTGTGTGTGTAGATACGGCATTCACATGCTATGGCATCTATGTGGAGATCAGAGAACAGCTTGCATTTAGGTCCCAAGGATAGAACTCTGTTGTCAGGCTTGGTGACAGGTGCCTTTAAATAGAGCCATCACTATGGTCAAAGATGATTATTTTTAATTTAATTGTGGCTCATCTTAGAAAAAGCAACCCTTTCTATTCTAGAATTTCAGCATTCCTAACTAGCAAACCTTCATTTAACTCACTTTCAGTTTTTAAAGATTGACATTCATAAACTGCCCAGTCCCAGAGCGGTGGTGTGCCAACTGTTTGTGTTAACCACAGACTCTGGAAGTTCAAACACAGTGAGGACTTGTCACTCAGGGTTCCTTCAGCTTGTCATTTAGAAGATTTCAGAAACATTAAAGAATGGTGAGGCTAAAATAAAGCATTATTTATCCACTCTGCACCAGCTGCTAGTGAGTGTTCCCCATTGCTGCTTAGTGGACTCATTCACAAGCAAATCTCTGCATCTGGGAGAGACAGCTTCATTTGTAAGGTGCTGGCTTTGGAAGCATGAGAACACCAGGTCTGGTGGCATGAATTTTCAACTCCAAAACTGGGGAGGCAGAGACAACTGAATTCCTATACATGAACAGACAGACAGGCACTCATGTAGACACACACATACATGAACATAGGTATGGATATAGACATACACAGAGACAAAAATATGTATACACACATACATGAATGTAGATATACACATGTATAGACAATTACACTTACATTAACACACAGACATACACACAGACATGAACACAGATATACACACAGACACACATATATGAACACAGTCATACACACATACATGAATACAGACCTGATATAGATACACACAGAGACACAAATATATATACACATATGCATAAACACATAGATATGCACACATATAGACAATTACCCAAACATGAACACACATAAATACAGACATGAACATATACAGACATATACATGCATACACATACATGAACACACATACAGACCCACATGTACATACATACATGAACACACAGACATGCACACATACAGACATACATGTATACACATACATGAACATACAGATATGCACACAGGCACACACACATACACACTGCACCTTTACTAACTGCTTCTTGCCACCACTGCTGCTTTCAGGCAGGCCCTTCGACATCATTTCATGGTATGGCTTCAGAGGGTGTTGATGAGTATGTATTTGTTCAGTGTTCACTGTTGATACACACTCAGGGTCGAACGCTTGTCCCTGACTGCACAGGCTAAGGAGATTGCACACGCTCATGTGTCTCATCCACAATGGCCTGTCAGTAAAGCCAGGTCAGCAGGCTAGAGTCCACAGGAGAAAACAAATCAATACGTCTTTGAATATTGATTTAATTTTGAATATTGATTGAATACTGAATTAATCATGCAGCCATCTGATAGGATTGTGGGTGCACAAGGTGCAGCAGAAGTGTAGAGCCCATGCACTTCTCTTTTCTTCTAGGTTTTCCTTCATTGCCCCAGGCCCCTCACTGCACTCTTGTTATTGATTTACAATACCTGCCTCTCATTTCCAGTTTCTGTCCCACCTAATCCTGTATAGAAATGATCTGAGAGATACGAAGACTCAAATGTAAATCACAGGTAAGTGTGCATTTAAATTACTATGTTACCCTTGATGTTTAAATGCTGGTTACATATAATAGCTAGAGATAAACTAAACCTTCTGTCCTTCAGTCCTATAGTAGTAAGGTGATATACATGAGTAGTGTGTGTGTGTGTGATATGCATTTATATGTGTTTATGTTTGTGTTATGTGTTTACAAGTATGTATGTTTCTGTGTACATGTTTGTGTACTGCATTTATATGTATATGCTTATGTGTGTTTCTGTGTGTTTATATATGTATTCTTGTGTTTTATGTGTGTTTTGTATATGTATGTAGTGTATACATACAACACTTACTTTTCCTGACTTAGTGGCAGGTGTAATGTTACTAGCACATTCAGGAGATCCTTGTAGATGGTGTAAAAATGACCTGCAAGGATGGAACACACTGCCTTCAGTGCTCCATTATTTTTAGTGAGAACATGAAAACAGGTATCTTGCAAACTTTGAATCTGGGACAATGCTGTTTAAAGAACCCTCCTCACTTGGAAACCATCACTGAAGAGACACATCATGCAAACCTGGCCCATGTGCCCTCTGGCACTCCACCAAGGAGTCTGGCCTGGCTGTGTTCCCTTCTGGAAAGTGGCCCCGCTCAATTTCAAGTTCATTTGGCTTTTTCAATGATAGGGTTTCAATTCAAAGGGATAGCAGTGTTGAGAACTAAAAATGTCACCATCTAATTAAGGCATGGGGGTGCACAGTACTACTTTCTCTCCTAATATTATCTGTGGTCTGAAAATGACTCCATGAAGGCTCTTCATAAAGCCCTTTCTTTTCCTGGTATAGGAACAATTGTCACAAGAGGTGATGTAGGCACAGAAAGACAAAGGAACGCTGCAGAAAATGGGCAAAAATCAAGAGCAAGGGAGAAACGAGGAGAGCCAGGAAGGCTCACAGGCAGTTAAGCTGAAAACAAAAGGATGTATTTGCTCCCTGCATGCAAGGCTTCCCTGAGCATGAATCTACTCAGTCTACTCAGGAGTGAAGAGAGGATAATGCCAAGGGGTGGCTGGAAGAGAAGAGAGGAGAAGAGAGGAGAAGAGAGGAGAGGGAGAGGGAGAGGGAGAGGGAGAGGAAGAGGGAGAGGGAAAGGGAAAGCATGGAAGAGAAGCATAGAAGACTGAAAAGTCATGGCACTTGGGTGCCTGTTGTTTTTTTAACCAGCCACCATTCCATCAAACCCACTACTTGCCCATGTGTCCCTCATACAAAGTAAACTCAGAAACACCCACCTAAGAAACCTTTCATCTCTCACAGAGTAAATGTCAAATCATCTGTGTGCTTCCAAGTCCCTAAGATGAAACCTAAGCAGAGGTGGAACCCAGGGTAAAGGATCCGATCATGATTAGAGTCCTCATGAATGGACTCCAGCGGGGCCCCTTACCCTTCATATCCCACAAGGAAACAAGAAGACAACTGTGGACAAGAGGGTACCTAGCATCTTGATCTTGGAATCTCTAGAATGACAAGAAACAATTCCTATTCTTTATATCAACCAGTCTACAGTAATGTGTTACAGCACCTACAATGGAATGAGACTATGAGTACCCTACACATACATACACATACACACACACATACACACACACACACACACACACACACACATATATATATATATATATATATATATATATATATACATCACTCACATGTATCTGTATATATGTGCCCATGCACATGTACACATATTCTTTCTCCAGAAACCTTAGAAAACATTTGAATACATAGGCATGGCATTCTATTTGTATCAAAGTATAATATAGGTACTTGATGTCAAGGTAAGCCCTGAGTTCTAAGTCTGTTTTGAAAGCCACTCAGAAAGTTGCACGTGGCTTTCACTGAACTGTTGGAGAAATAGCTTTCAAACCACTGGTCTCTGTGGTCCTCTCAGTACAAGAGGCTCGCCGACACTAAATGCACTGGGCCTGGTGGATCTCCATCACATGTATACCCTTTGTAAACAAATTGTGTGATTCCTGAAAAGTGACCATGTTTATAATGGGGTCATACCCATCCCATGTGCTGACATTAAGGTCATGACATAATTTTAAGTACAGTACAATGACAATAAGAGAAACACATACACAGTGGCCCTGGCTGTGCTGTGCTCTGATCACAAAGCTCAGGTAGCTTAGACTCTGGATATCTCATCGTCACACAGCATTCCAGCACAAACATGGTCCTGCAGTGAGTTGGGAGGATGCTGAGACTCTCTCCATCCTCACTCGCATCACAGGCATCCTCCTGGCCACACACCTGTCTGCTGACCCTCTCTTGTCTATCAGATCATAAAGTTGGTCTGATGGTCTTCCATTCTACAATCATAATACCCATGACCATTACAGAGTATGAAATATCCATCACAGTGTAACATGACATCCACATGCAAAAAGTCATGCATGCAGAGGCATCTATTAGATAGAGCAACAGGAACATCTTAAGCTGTGAAGACATGGTTGTGGGTCCACTACATATGTGTTTATGTCAAGCCCCATTCATGACACCTTACCCTTCAAGTAATGATGTTTGTATAAAGGATGTGGTGATACAGGTATAGAATGTAGCTTAGTTGGTAAGGTACTTGCCTAATATATACAAAGTTGTGGATTTGAGCTCCAGCACCTCATACACGAGGCATAGGGATGCACACTTGTAATCTCGGAAAATTAGGAGTTCATGGCCATCCTTGATTATATATGGGGTTTGGGACACCTGGTTCTTACATGAAGATCCATGCATTCCAGGGACAGAGTAGGATAGAGAGGCTCCCCCATGGACAGACTGAAGTCAGCCACATGTTCACTGAGAAGAAAAACAAGTGATACATTCCAGATAATGATATTTGGGAACATGCAAGTCATTTGGAGGAAGATCTTTTTTTGAGGCTGGAAATATTTGGATTACAGGCACTAGTGCCATTGTGCCCACTTACCTTCTTAGCAATGTTGATGTTTATATTAAAACTGTGATCGTGGAGGATGTGAAACACCTGAGCCATCAACATAAAGAAGTTGTGTGGTACAGAAAAAGACAGTGGCTCTGAGATTGCTGCTGTTAGAAAAGTCAGCGCACATGGTGGACCCATTGCTGTTGTCTGTGAACAGGGACTTCAAAGGGCCCTGCCAGGGTGATAAGATAAGGGTGGTCACTTGCCTGAACTGTGTAAATCGATGAAATTTGAGCTGAATACTTGCCCCTCCTGGAGTGTCCAGGATGAGGGTGCCTGTATGACCTGCCCCTGAGATCCTGCTCCCACTGTCAATATGTACTGTAGCTTTGCCACAGCTTTCTGCTGCTAGAATTTAGTTTGTCCTGTGTGACTTTGTGGGGAGGGAACTGAAGCTCCAATCTGGCTATCCTCTCAGGGCCTGTGCTTCTTTTCTCTGCTGACTCCCCCACCCCAGTCCCTCCCTTGTATAAGTCTCGGCATGGGTGTGGCAGCTAACTGTATTAGAGATCCTCTGAATTCTAGCAAGTGACAAAAGTTGGCCTGATCTTAGGGATTCTTTTTGTGTGTGTGTGTATTTTTTTATTCGATATATTTTTTATTTACATTTCAAATGATTTCCCCTTTCCTAGCCCCCCCCCCACTCCCAGAAAGTCCCGTAAGCCCCCTTCTCTCCCCCTGTCTTCCCACCCACCCCTTCCCACTTCCCTGTTCTGATTTTGCTCTATACTGCTTCATTGAGTCTTTCCAGAACAAGGGGCCACTCTTCCTTTCTTCTTGTACCTCATTTGATGTGTAGATTATGTTTTGGGTATTCCAGGTTTCTAGGTTAATATCCACTTATTAGTGAGTGCATACCATGATTCACCTTTTGAGTCTGGGTTACCTCACTTAGTATGATGTTCTCTAGCTCCATCCATTTGCCTAAGAATTTCATGAATTCATTGTTTCTAATGGCTGAATAGTACTCCATTGTGTAGATATACCACATTTTTTACATCCACTCTTCTGTTGAGGGATACCTAGGTTCTTTCCAGCATCTGGTGATTATAAATAGGGCTGCTATGAACATAGTAGAGCATGTATCCTTATTACATGGTGGGGAATCCTCTGGGTATATGCCCAGGAGTGGTATAGCAGGATCTTCTGGAAGTGAGGTGCCCAGTTTTCAGAGGAACTGCCAGACTGATTTCCAGAGTGGTTGTACCAATTTGCAACCCCACCAGCAGTGGAGGAGTGTTCCTCTTTCTCCACACCCTCTCCAACACCTGCTATCTCCTGAATTTTTAATCTTAGCCATTCTGACTGGTGTAAGGTGAAATCTCAGGGTTGTTTTGATTTGCATTTCCCTAATGACTAATGAAGTTGAGCATTTTTTAAGATGCTTCTCCGCCATCCGAAGTTCTTCAGGTGAGAATTCTTTGTTTAACTCTGTACCCCCTTTTTTAATAGGGTTGTTTGGTTTTCTGGAGTAATACTACAGAGCAATAGTGTTAAAAACTGCATGGTATTGGTACAGTGACAGGCAGGAGGATCAATGGAACAGGATTGAAGATCCAGAAATGAACCCACACACCTATGACCACTTGATCCTCGACAAAGAGGCTGAAAACATCCAATGGAAAAAAGATAGCCTTTTCAACAAATGGTGCTGGTTCAACTGGAGGTCAGCATGCAGAAGAATGTGAATTGATCCATCCTTGTCTCCTTGTACTAAGCTCAAATCCAAATGGATCAAGGACCTCCACATAAAGCCAGACACTCTGAAGTTAATAGAAAAGAAACTGGGGAAGACCCTTGAGGACATCGGTACAGGGAGAAAGTTTCTCAACAGAACACCAATAGTGTATGCTCTAAGAGCAAGAATTGACAAATGGGACCTCATAAAATTACAAAGTTTCTGTAAGGCAAAGGACACCATCAAGAGGACAAATCAGCAACCAACAAATTGGGAAAAGATCTTCACCAATCCTACATCAGATAGAGGGCTAATATCCAATATATATAAAGAACTCAAGAAGTTCTTAGGGATTCTTGACATATGCATAGAGTATCCTGGGAGATTATGTCTGAAAAGGGAGTGATTCAGACAGCCAAGGTTAAGAAGGGGGGTAAGCGATGTTCATAAGGGAAATTGGTCTGAAGTTCTCTTTCTTTGTTGGATCTTTGTGTGGCTTTGGTATCAGCGTAATTGTGGCTTCGTAGAAGGAATTGGGTAGTGTTCCTTCTGTTTCTATTTTGTGGAATAGTTTGAAGAGTATTGGTGTTAACTCTTCTTTGAAGGTCTGGTAGAATTCTGCACTGAAACCATCTGGTCCTGTGCTTTTTTGGTTGGAAGACTTTCTATGACTCTTTCTATTTCTTTAGGCTTTATGGGACTGTTTAGATGGTCTAGTTGGTCCTGATTTAATTTTGGTATTTGGTATCTGTCAAGGAAATTGTCCATTTCCTCCAGATTCTCCAGTTGTGTTGAGTATAGGCTCTTGTAGTAGGATCTGATGATTTTTTGGATTTCCTCAGTTTCCGTTGTTATATCTCCCTTTTCATTTCTAAGTTTGTTAATTTGGATACTTTCTCTGTGCCCTTTGGTCAGTCTGGCTAAGGGTTTATCTATCTTGTTGATTTTCTCAAAGAACCAGCTCCTGGTTTTGTTGATTTTTTGTATGGTTCTCTTTGTTTCTACTTGATTGATTTCGATGGAGTACTATTCAGCCATTAGAAACAATGAATTCATGAAATTCTTAGGCAAATGGATGGAGCTAGAGAACATCATACTAAGTGAGGTAACCCAGACTCAAAAGGTGAATCATGATATGCACTCACTAATAAGTGGTTATTAACCTAGAAAACTGGAATATCCAAAACATAATCCACACATCAAATGAGGTACAAGAAGAAAGGAGGAGCGGTCCATGGTTCTGGAAAGACTCAGTGAAACAGTATTCGGCAAAACTAGAACGGGGAACTGGGAAGGGGTAGGAGGGAGGACGGGGAAGAGAAGGGGGCTTACGGGACCTTCGGAGAGTGGGGGGGGGCTAGAAAAGGGGAAATCATTTGAAATGTAAATAAATTATATCGAATAAAAAAAACAAAAAAAACCAAAAATAAAATAAAAATAAATATATCTTTAAAAAGAAAATTAAAAAAAAAAAAAAAGAAGGGGGGTAAGCACAGAGTTTCAGTCTCCAGCCTCCTATCCTTTACTATGGATGGGCCTGTGAAGCCATGAGTGCCCACTTGAGGACACTGAAGCTAAAACCAGAGAGAGAGACACCTTTCCCTGTTTCCCCCAGAGATGGACACCTCCGATATCTGAGGTGTTCCTGGCTCATACTAAATCTGCTGTTCTTTTCTCTTTCGTAAGAGTACTGCCATGGCTGTGTCTCCTGCCTCTGCTTCTGTGGTTTGGGAATCTGCCCTGCAATGCACAGCTTCCAGCATGGAGTGTAAAGTTCTTCCTCTTGAAAGGATGCACTGTTTTGTTGCTCAGGGTCTTTGGACCTACTTGCTGTTCAAGGACATCAAAACCAGGGTGCTGACAACACACAGCCCCATCTCAGGGTCTTTAGGAAACTGAGCACAATCCCAACTGGCCTGGTTGCAATCATACTTGGGGAGATGGAACACAGACAACCAGCTTCAAGAGCAACAGACTTAGCTAAATGTAATGAAGGGCTTTCAAGTGGAGGTACTTCCCTCTCTTCTCAGAGCTTTCTCAGGGAGCAGGCCCAACATGCCACACACACCATTCCCTCCTCAAACCTTCTGATTCCAACCCCTGCACTGAGCTTTCTGTGCTGTGAATGAGGCTCCTGTTTGCTAAAAGTAAATGTAAGTGAAGTTAGATAATATACATAGGTAAAACCCAGTCTGGGAACCCCCCACTCAGTTTTAACTGGTTCCCACCCATTCCTCTCTAATGTTTCTCTCACACAGTGATTCCATGGCATATCTGAAGTCAAACATGAGGTCTGTCAATGACGGCTTCATCCTTACATCACACGACTGGTGACTTCATCACCCCTTTGACCCCAGAATGTTCTGGTTGCCAACAGTATAATGACCCAAACAGTAAAGTAACAAACTACCCTGAAAACACTCAGCACTGGCTGTAAAACTGAACTCTTCAGTGCCATGAATGGAGTTATTGTTCCAAATCTATAGATGTCATCATAGAGCACACACACTCCTAGACCCCTACCGTGGTACAGCTCCTCACCCAGCATCTTTCCTTCAATGAAAATGGATTGTATCCAAGTTACCCTCATCATGGCTTGGGAAGACATGCTGAAGGGAAGCCTTTCCTAATTTTTTCTACTCTAGCTATCTTTTAATTATTTTCCCTTCCTCCCTAAAATATAAAGGCTTTCTTACATAATACCATTTTCTAAAATTTTCCCTACTTCCCTAGGCAACTTCTCTCTTTTTTTCTTTTCTTTCTTTCTTTCTTTTTTTTTTTTTTTTTTTTTGATTTGGTTTTTTTGAGACAGGGTTTCTCTGTATAGCCCTGGCTGTCCTGGAACTCACTCTGTAGACCAGGCTGGCCTCGAACTCAGAAATCCACCTGCCTCTGCCTCCCAGAGTGCTGGGATTGCAGGCGTGCATCACCACTGCCCTGCTGCTCTCTGGATTCTTTAGGACAGAGACTATCCCTGAGGTGTGCCAACTGGGGTTGCTTCTCAGAGTCATCTCCTGGGTTATCTTTGACATCCAGACAGTTTTCTTCTAAGACCTACACAAAGATTTGATGCAAACTACTAGTCTGTGCCCTCTCTAATTCTACAGGGACAGCAAACCACTCCCTTTTATCCCAAAGGGAGGGAGATAATCAGTTTTTGGATCTGTATTCATGGATCTTATGAGAGAAAAGCTCTTGGGTCTTCTATAAAGATGGGTTTTCATCTAGGGAACACTACAGAGGGAGACAGCTGCTGCAGGAACTGTACAGTGTCTGTTTTTTCCACTTTCCAAACCTGGTCCCCTTTGGCTGCATCTTTGATGTTAGCGTGCCTGAGCCCCCAGAGAGCCTCTCACAACTTTATCAGCAGAAACAGAGATGGAGTGCCAGACCCTCACATCACTGCCTCCCTACATGGGAGGAAATTCTCAATGGGCACTATGAACAAGCCTCACAAAGGAAGACAGGGTCATTGTTCTCTGGGATTGTATCTTAGGGTTCTTGGCAGCAGCAGCGACTTCATGCATGTTGATAGCCAACTCACTGTATGTTTATGGGACTACATTAATATTCAAAGGGCTTTTGCTGCTCTTCAGAACAAAGGGGCATTGAATTATGCAGACAGCCCCCCATGAATCTCTGTTCCTGTCTCAGGGATGTAGGAAGACAATGGTTGAGAGTCCACAATATGTACAAGGATGTGGGTTTGTGGTGTGTACCTGTCCTGTGCATACAGAGATCTAACCCCATATCCACTCCACAGGAGTTTGGGGACAGTGACTGATAGCAATGGAAGCATCAGAGATTATGGTCTTTGGGGTAACTACAGAAGCCCTACCCTTGGGCTACCAAAGTATTCCTTGCAAAGATAATCTAAAAGAAATGAACTCATTCATGTCCTGGATATTGGGAACTTTAAGAGTAAGAAGAAGCATAATTTGTTCCTGAGTGGACCCCAGGCCACCTGCAGCCTCCACCATCACCATTCCCATCCTCTACCCCAAAGAGAATTTGGTTTTTACACAGCCCGATATGCAGTGAGTTCTTTGAGACAGACCCATCAGAATCCCTTGGTCTAGTCCTGCTGTGTTCTGCTCATTTTCTTAGCCCAAATGAATAATTGATGGATAGCCCAAATGATGGACAGCCCAAATGATGGATAGCCATCATTCTGTTGCCTCTTGTAGAAATGCATCAATGATTTGAATTTTCCTTCATTGGATAGAAGTTTGGTGGGGCTGGGGAGACAGAGATGTTCAGTGAGCATCATTGTCAATGCAAGTATGAGGACTCAAATTCCGATCCCCATACAAATCTGGATGCAGAAGCTTGCATCTGTAATCCCAACACTCCTATGGAGAGATGGGAGGTGGAGACAGGAACATCCATGGAGATAGCCTGGAGTAAGTGGCGAAGAAGCATCAGGGAACAACAAGAGACCTTGTCTCAAAGAAGATGTGGGGGGGGATCTTCCATCACCTTTTGTAAGAGGACAAATACCCATTTCCCTAGTCAAGATTCACAGAGACCACCCAGCCCACGGATTTGTGCAAACCTGCTCCTCATATATAAGCACCTTGGCTGCTCTGAACTCAACTGGTCCCCAGGCCTTCAAGGTTATGTCTCCCAGTACCCTGGATACTCTTACTGTCACCTCCAGTGATATCATGACTTTGTTCCCTCAGTGGGACCATTGTTGGAGCCCACAAACGCCAGTAGATCCTTTCACATAGCTTCAATGCTCTTACCTTTGCTGTCAGAGCTTAGCATAGGTCTAGAGCCTTGAGGCCATCAGCCTAATTAAAGGTCTGTTGGATTCAGGATGGATGACTAGAATCTGTCTCCAACTGGCCAGCATACAAACAAATGGTTGTTTATTGGTGGATTCCTTCATAAGATAAAATACCAATGGTACTTCTCCCTCTCTCCCTTCAGGCCCATGGCCCATTGATCTCATTACTGAACCTGTGACTACCATGTTGAATTCCATAAGAACAGAGATGACATGTGTCACTCTCAAGTGCAACATAGTAAACCTCTCCCCTCTCCCAGGGAAGTTGTTGAGGCCTAAACTAGATGTGCTGCTATGTGATAGTAGAATAGCCTTCAGTCCAGGCCTCATAGTGAGGGTGACAGTGAAAGGAGCCCTAAATATTCTCCTCCTGAGAAGGACCTTTCTTCCAGGGATATGCACCACCTAATCATGTCAACATGGGGTCCAGGTCTCTCCCAGGACACTCTCTACTTAGCTATGTCAATGTAAAGACCCCCTTTCTTCAACACTGAACAAATAAACGTCTCAGTATATCGCCATTTGCCAAAACTATGAATGCACCCATGCAGAGGTGCACAAGCAACTGTTTATTCTCAGTACCATGATCATGTTCACTTCTGAAACTCAGTATCTTTCAGACCATAATAGATTATACAATTAACCAACATTGTATCAAGAATTTATCATGCCCTGAGGTGTGAGTGCTTCATGTTCTCTCTAGGTCACTACTAAAACCAGGCTTGGTGTCACAATCCTGTCATCCCAACTATTCAAGAGGCCGAGGCAAGAGGATTGCAAACTCAAGGCCACCCAGGATTAACATAAAGAGGTACTTCTCAAAATGAAAATCATAAAATCTATCCATTTGCCTAAGAATTTCATTAATTTATTGCTTTTAGTAGCTGAATAGTACTCCATTGTGTATATATACCACTGTTTCTGTGTCCATTCCTCTGCTGAGGGACATCTGGGTTCTTTCCGGCTTCTGGCTATTATAAATAAGGCAGCTATGAACATAGTGGAGCATGTGTCCTTATCACATGTAGGAGCACTTTCTGGGTATATGCCCAGGAGTGGTATTGCTGGGTCCACAGGTAGTACTATGTCTAATTTTCTGAGGAATCACCAAACTGATTTCCAGAGTGGTTTTGCCCGCTTGCAATCCCACCAACAATGAAGAAGTGATTCTCTTTCCCCACATCCTCTCCAGCATCTGCTGTCCCCTGAGTTTTTCATCTTAGCCATCTTCAGCTAGAAAGTGTCATCCTGAACGAAGTAACCCAGTCACAAAAGAATGCACATGGTATGCACTCACTAATAAGCAGATGCTAGTCCAAAAGCTCATAATAAACAAGTTACAATTCACCCAGCACAGGAAGCTCAAGAAGAAGGACTTAAGTGAAGGTGCTATGGTTCCTCTGAGAAAGGGAACAAAATACTCACAGGAGCAACAAGGGAGGCAATGTGAGGAGCAGAGTCTGAAGTAAAGACCACCCATCGATTGCCCTACCTGGGGATTCATCCCATAAACAGTCACCAAACCCCAACACTATGACGAGAACTGTGTACCAAAAGGAGCATGCCATGGCTGTCTCCAGAGGGGCCCTGCCATAGCCTTACAAATACAGAGGCAGAAACTAGCAACCAACTACTGGGCTAAGCTTTGGGTCCCCAACGGAGGATCTGGAGGGTGGTCCGGAGGAGGTGAAAGGGTATATAGCCCCATGGGAAGAACAATGACTTTGGACACCCAGACACCCCAAAACTCCCAGGGACTTGGTTGATGCAACCAAGGGGTATACATGGTTCCAGCCAAAAATGTGGCAGAGAATGCCTTGTTGGGCATCAGTGGGAGGAGTGGTCCTTGGTCAGGTAAACTTGCAATAGAGGCCACAACAAAGGGAAACAATACTATGTCAGGTAGAGGGGTATATACATGGAGGCAGGGGGTGGGAGGAGGGGTAGGGAATCGTTGGGAAGGGGGCTTTTGGGAGGGGGGAAATTGGGAAGGTCTTACCGTTGGCAATGTAAATGAGGAAGATACTCAATTAAAAAAAGAAAAAAAAAAGAAAATCATAAAATCCTTGGGATTAGAGTTGTGTGGTGGGATGGTCGCTGAGCACCTGGCAGATCTGTGCTCAATCCCCAGCAAAGAAAACCAACCCACTGAAAGGGCAGCATAAAAATAAACAAACAAGCAAACTAACTAAAACCACTGGTCTGTCCTGTAGCTCTTAAACGTATTTTCAGGATGACATACCTTCATTTTCATTAGGGTCTTTCAAGTGGCTACTTTACATTAAGTGACAGGTGACAGACTTCGTCCAGATAATTAAGAAGCAGAAACAAACACAAGGCATCTTCAAGAAGGGCTGAGCTGCAGATTGTCTCTATGAATATACAGGATGCTATAGCTACCAGGGACAGCACTAGAGAGTGAGTGATGTGTGTGTGTGTGTGTGTGTGTGTGTGTGTGTGTGTGTTTGTGCGTGTTATATGTATCTGTAAGTGTATGTACATGTATGTGCATATGTGCACAGATGCATATGTGTATGCATGTGTGCATATGTGCACACTTCTGCAGCCTCTTTCCCTAGTTCATGGAAACCACCAAGACCAAAATTCCTTCCTGAAAATTACAACATACTATGCATGAAAATTTCCCCAAAGAAACAGAATTTTAAGAGATACTAGAAGTCACCATGGAAGGAAGCACAATGATCAGAGGAAACCTGATCATTTTACCCAGGTCGCCTTTCCAGGGCAAAAAGCCAACATCAAAACTGGTGATGGTGGATATACTATGATCTCTCACAGACAGTTGGCCTGGAATTTCTAGACACTCAATACTGGATGAGAAGTTATTCCATACCAACATGCTTCTGATCAGAACATAGACTCTCAGTAGAAACATTGAGGTCAAGGTCAGTGATATGACATTTGAAAGGACCAATAGAACACAGAACAGAAAACAATGCTCTGTTTCCACACCCCAGTTCCAGAATAACAGCACACCTGAACATCACAACACACTGTGCATCAATGAAGTGTCTCAGGGACACAGTACTCAACTTACCTGCTTTTGAATGCAGAAATAAAACCTCCATTTTCCCATAAAAGTTGGGGCTATGTGCATGGCACATGTAACTAACATTCCTTCATCAGTCAACTTTTCAGTGAGTGTGGGGATGGGACTACTATATACCAGCAGGTATGGTGACCACACCATAGGCATGCCACCAGGCATATTTGTAATATGGAGGCAACCAAGGTAAGCTCACTCCTTGATATAATCACCCCAGGTGTCCTTCCTTCACACAGAAATGGAGGCAACCTCAAGGCAACCTCAAGATGTGCAGTGGCGTTCAGCCTACCTGAGACAAGTGAAACCGTGTCTTTCTCCCATGAGACGACAGTGACGTACGCCTCCACCGAGGAGGGGATAATGCACTTGAACACCGCGACATTGCCTCTCATGGTTTTCTGGTCCTCCACACGGACTGTATAGGGCTCCCGTAAAACTGAAAGGCAAAGAGAGGACCCCTGGTAAGAGTCATAGAAAATAAGACCATTCTGGCCAAGAAGATATTGTTCTAATGCAAACAGGGCATGGCACACAAATAACAATTGTATAGCACAGACACTGGAAAGAAATCAGCAAACATAATCATCTGTCTTTCATGACCTAATTAAACATCCACTTCATTAGCAATAAACTGCACCCTGCTGTAAAGGAAAGAGTCTAACCTGAGACACTGAACTGGACCTTTGAGGCATCAGAAGGCAAGGGGGGGGGGGGGTACATGAGTTTCCCAGAGGAGGAGGGGTGGGCTCTAGAGATCAGCTTCTCTTAGTCATCCAAAGATGAAGGAATAAGTCTGTTAGAAATGGAAATGATTACAAAACTCAAGAAATTCAGGCTGGTGAAATGACACATACTCTGTGAGTATAAAGATCTGAGTTCAAATCCTCAGAACAGCTAGCCAAATGGCACACATGTCTGTAGTCCTGGTGCTCCTAACCACAGATGGGAGGTGGGAACAGAAGGATCCCTGAAAGCTTCAGGCCTATTAGCCTGATGTGCACAATGACAAGAGACCAGACTCATCTCAAGCAAGGTGGACAGTAAGGACTAACACAGGGTTCTCTTTGACCTCCATATGTATACCATGACACATGCATGCCTGTTTCCATGCACATGAAAGTGGAGACTCCACTCCATCACCTTCTTCCTACCCCTGCCATCACACACACACACACACACACACACACACACACACACACACAGAGAGAGAGAGAGAGAGAGAGAGAGAGAGAGAGAGAACTGAAAACAATAGAAGAAGAAAAATAATTCTTTACACATAAACTCCTTAAAGATGTTTAAAACCTGTGTAGAACAGCATCACTGTTCTAAGAACTATCAAAATACTACCAGTAATAAAATTATTCCAAAAAGAGTCCATAGGGACATCCATGCATTTTTGCCACATTAGGGCTCATGGGTGCTCAGTGTCTACCCAGCATGCCCAACTACCTAGGTCCAAATCTTTGTCCTGTCTGTCATTATCTGCAAAGTAGAGGAAAGTCCTAGCTCTACCTGCACCAAGCAGGTAATGATGGGAGGACCCCTGCTAGGGCTAGGTGGCTGCTGAGGCAGGTTTGTGTCTCATGAGCAGAATAGGTCAACTACCTGAACAAAACCTCCAACATCAGAGGAAGCCAATCTCTGTCTCCAGGACAATGAGGCAATTGATGATGATGATGATGTTCCCTGCTCAATTCTTTTTTCTCTCTGCACCAATTTTATTCCCCAAATTTTAAATCAGGACATCTTCAAGGTCTTAATTCAAAGTCTGCAATTTTCTAGATAGGAAGTGGAACACCCTGCCATTCAATCAGCTTCCAGAAGGATGCCAGTAGACAAATGCAGACCAAGGAAATGACCATGGAGATGATTTTTGAGAGGCTAACACCCCAGTGAAGAGAAAGAGAATGCCCCCAATAGAGTGTTCAGTGGACTGAAGTGACAGTCTCTGAAAGGGGACTGCTGGGAAAGCCAGCAGTAACGTGCTGAGAGTCTTCCCAGAAGACATGGCATTGATGACACTTGCCTCTCAATCATTTTCAGTTTATAGTTTGTTCCTTAAGGGTACAAGTGTTTTAGTGCATTCTCCTTTCCCTTTGCTCTTGGCTACACCTTTCTTTACCCCCCACCCCCACCCCTATCAGTCCTGGACCTCCTCACTGGTCTCCAACATTTGTTTTATCTTGTAAGACACAGTTCTTTTTTTTTTACATTTAGATTTTCCTTTTTCCCCTTCAACTTGGAGAATTTCTTCATTCCTGTCTCAGCCAGAAGGATCCTTCAAACTTGAAGACACTCATGAGATCCTTCACCCAGATCTAAGTGTGACCTCAGGCTCTAGGTAGCATATCAAGATCACGTCTGCCACAAGAGGTCCATGTGACACATTGAGGGAAGGGGAATCCAAAAGCTTGTCCTTAGAAACATCATTGTGGCCAGGGGAGGGGATGACCTGACATAGTCAAATGCCTCCACCCAGAGAAGAGCTGAGGTCTTAGTTCCCAACTTGGTGGAAAGGGACTATAGAGAAAAGAGAATGAATATAACTCAGCAATGAAGGAGAACTTCATCGGGAGAGCAGCAGGCAGAGGAGAGGATGGTGTAAGGATGGAAGGGAAAGAGGGGAGAGGCAATGAGGAGAGAGAGGCTGGGGCTCCTGAGAGCCCGCAGGGTCTCTGAGTCTCCTGCCTTGCTGTGCTTTGGACTCCAGAAACTTCCTCAAACCTCCAGGACACTCAGCTTCATAGCTCATACCCCACAGTTCACACCTCATAGTTCACAACTCATACCTTATACCCCACAGTTCATACTCCACAGCTCACACCTCGCACCTCACACATAAGATATGTTTACCAGAAATTGAGTCAAGGGATCTAATTCCATATCAGCTCAGAAAAAGTAAATTATACCATGGAGATATAGGCAGCATCTTCACAGCCTGAATGTCATAACTGGGGTTATGGTTGCTATGATGAAACACCATGACCAAAGCAACTCGGGGAGGAAAGGGTTACACTTCCACACTGTAGTCCATCACTGAAAGAAGCCAAGAAAGGAACTGATGTAGGAGGCAGGAGCTGATGCAGAGGCCATTGAAGGGTGCTGCTTACTAGCTTGCTCCTCATGGCTTGCTCATTGTGCTTTCTTATAGCATCTAGGACTACCAGCCCAGGGATGGCACCACCCACAATGGGCTGGCCCTCACCCATCAATAATTAATTTTAAAAATGCCTATAGCCTGATCTTATGAAGGCATTTTTCTCAATCAAGTTTTTCTCCTCTCAGATGATTATAGTTTGTGTCAAGTTAACATAAATCTAGCCAGCACAATTGACCCCTTGTCAACTTGATACACAAACACATCATTGTTAAGCCACAACCTTTCCTTTCTTGTTCATCCCCACTAATAAAAAAATCACAATATATAACATCTTTACAGACTGATAATGACCCATGGCCTTACAAATTCAGACACTTCAAAAGCTTTTTTTTTTCTTTTAAAATCCAAAGTCTCAGTAAAACTCAAAAATCTCCTTTGTAAATGTTTAATGTCTCTCAACTGTGGGCTCCTATAAAACCAAAAATAAATTAAATATAGTTTCTTACTTCAAGGGGAAAGGACCAGGGCACAGTCATAACCAAATCAAAGTGAAGTCAAACTCCAACTGTGTAATTCAGTGTACAGGACTGTGATTCATTCACCAACCTCTGTGCTCCAGTCTCTAGCTCCACCCACGGCAGCACACACTGATTGTCTTCCAGGCAGCCTCTACTGCATGGTTACTTCTGTTCTTGGTGGCTACCCCATGGTACCAGCAGCTCTAATCTCCCGGTATTGCAATTGGGCTATAGTTTTCACCAATGGCCCCTCTTCATCGTGCCATGCCTCAACTTCTCTGTGTGACCCCTTTAATTCTGGGCCTTCAGCTGCCACTGAGGCTGCCCTTTACCAATGCCCTCTCCTGGCCTCTCACACTGCTAAGCCTCAGCTGCTCTCTATGACCCCTTCATGTTTTCAAAACCAGCACCACCTGTGTGACTCTTACTAGCAAGTTTGGCTGCCTCTGGAACACAGCTTCTGTGTACTGACTCTGAAGAAAAACTTCCCAGAAGACTGCAGCTCAGTGATGCTGGTCACTCCTAATTCCTCAGTTCCAGATGACCAGCACTGACTATCCCAGTAACAAAACAGGTTTCATTTCAGTGATGCTGGTCTCTTATCTCTTGTTAATCATGGATGACCGACCCTTCAGTCCCAACTGAACAGAACCAGATTTTTTTTTAATATTTTTATTTTCTATATTCTTTGTTTACATTCCAAATGATTTCCCCTTTCCCGGATCCCCCCTCCCCATATGTCCCATAGACCTTCTTCTCTCCATCCCTTCTCCAATCACCTCCCTCCTTTTTCTCTGTCCTTATGTTCCCTTCCAATGCTAGATCAATCCTTTCCAGGATCAGGACCCTCTCCATACTTCTTCATGGGAGTCATTTGTTATGCAATTTGTGCCTTGGGTATTCAGGGCTTCTGGGCTAATTAATATCCACTTATCAGAGATTGCATTCCATGTGATTGGGTTACTTAGGATGATATTTTCCAGATCAAACCATTTGCCTAAAAATTTTGTGAATTCATTGTTTCTAATTGCTGAGTAGTATTCCATTGTGTAAATATACCACATTTTCTGTATCCATTCCTCCTTTGAGGGGCATCTGGGTTCTTTCCAGCTTCTGGCTATTATAAATAAGGCTGCTATGAACATAATGGAGCATGTGTCTTTATTGCATGCCGGGGAATCCTTTGGGTATATGCCCAGGAGAGATATAGCAGGGTCCTCTGGAAGTCTCATGTCTAGTTTTCTGAGGAACCTCCAGACTGATTTCCACAGTGGTTGTACCATCTTGCAGCCCCACCAGCAGTGAAGGAGTGTTCCTCTTTCTCCACATCCTTGCCAACACCTGCTGTCTCCTGAGTTTTTTAACTTAGCCATTCTGACTGGTGTAAGGTGAAATCTCAGGGTTGTTTTGATCTGCATTTCCCTAATGACTAATGATGTTGAGCACTTCTTAAGGTGCCTCTCAGCCATCCGACAGAACCAGCTTCTTAATTCAAACTATGCAATGCTTCTTCTGATTGTCTTTGAGTGACTCTCAAACTTCCTTCTGGAACTTTGCACTCAAGGACTCCATCTTCTGAATTTCTCTCAACATTCTTATCTTCCACACTCCCAAAAGATTTCTCATCAAGGTTTTAATGCTCAAAGATTTTTCCAGCCCAAAGTTCCAGAGCACATCCACAACCCTCCCAAAAGTACATGGTTAAGTTTATCACAGCAACACCCCCTGAACAATATGAACAAAGCAACTTGGAAGAGAAGGGCTTATTTGGCTTATACTTCCACATTGTAGTCCGCTGAAGGAAGCCAAGATGGGGAACTCAGGCAGGCCAGAACCTGGAGGCAGGAGCTGAAGCAGAGACCATGGGTGGGGGTGGGGTAGCATGTGGTTCTGCTTACTGCTTTCTTCTCATGGCTTGCTCTTCCTGCTTTGTTATAGTACCTAGGACTGATGACCTCGCCCACTCAGGGATGACACTTGGGCCTTCCCACATCAATCGCTAATTAGGAAAATACCTTACAGGCTTACCTACAGACCAAACTTACTGAGGCATTTCTTTTTTTTTAAGCATTTTTTAATTAGCTATTTGCTTTATTTACATTTCAAATGGTATCCCCTTTCCTCGAGTTACCTCTCCAAAAACCCCCATCCTATCCCCCATTCTCCCTCCCTCTGCTCACTCCCTTCACCCCAATTTCCTGACTTGCATTCTCCTATTCTGGAGAATCAAGCATTCAGGGGACCAATGACCTCTCCTCTCATTGATGTCTAAAATGGTCATCTTCTGCTACATATGTAGCTAGAGCCATGGGCCCCACGGAGGCATTTCTTAATTGACTTTCCTCTCAGACAACTACAGTTTGTGTCAAGATGACCTGAACCTAGCCATCACACTAAACAAGACTGTTCCTTGGGCCTGAGTTTCAGGGCCATAGACTACTAGGTGACCAACTGCAGCCTATTTCCTGTCACCAGCCAAAGCTCCTGGGAGGTCCTTCAGACTCAGGAAGCCACACTTACACTGTTGAGTGACTTCTCTTTAGAAACCTATTGGCCTGAGTAGTGCATGAGTAAAACCTTGAAAGTCAGGGTTTTAAATCTCTGTGACTATTGTTTCTCTCCCTTATTAGTTCAGCTCCTAGTTCTAAAACAATGATGTCACTCAGCTCACTAAACACTTGTGTCCAAACACCTCCCCATATCTTTGATTCAAAAGACCAACAATAGAGCAATCGATCTAAAGCCATCATAGGGGCTGGATAGCTGCCTCAGGCATAGATGCCAGCTAGGAAAATAGAAAAGATAGTATTGGGGACATGGAGACAGGAAGATTCCCCAGAGCTCACTGGCAGTCAGTCTAACAGAATTGGTTCAATGATAGACTCTGTCTCAAAAAAAAAAGTTAGGAAACAAATGAGAAACCTAACATCCATCTCTGATCTCCACCTGGAATATGCATACAATCTTGTGAACACATCACACGCACACACACATACACATATACACAAACACACACATACACACTACACACATATACATACATGCATACATACACTACATATATACACATATACACACTATAGACATATACATACATATATGCATACACACATACACATATGTACACATATACACAGACACACATCACACAGACACACATCACATATACACACATAACCATACATACATATCACATGCATATATCACACACACATACACATATTATACTGACACACACAGACACACATGACACAGAGAGAAACACATACACACCCACACACATATACACACCATTATAACTATTTCTCACACAGGCATATAGCAAATGCTCAGTGAAAATAGCCATCCCTCAGTATCTACATCCCTGTATCAGCCCCAGTGACTCAGGCAGTCAAGTCTATGGATATCTAGATGTTCTATATTGGGTTCTCCATAGAAGGATCTATGAGAGACTTATAGGGTTAAGAACATGATGATCCAGGAAAAGCTATGAGGGAAAGGGACACAGAGAGTCCAGGAAAAGCAGGTACACAAGCATGGCCTTTCAATGGAGTCCCTACCCCATTCCCTTAGCATCCCAAAATCCTTCCCATATCTATGCAGTGTAGGTCCCAGCAAAGGCTCAGTGCTGGCCCTGACATTATATTATCAGAACTGCAGTCTTGTTTGCATTCCATGGTGCCAATCACCAAGCAGTCCTTCAAAGGCTGCAGGTCCAAGCTCAGAGGAACAAGTACAGATGCTACAGATCTGGACCAAGGGCTTCCACACCTCCATTGCAGTCTCTCAGGTCTTCCTCTGTTGGCCATATGAGGTGTGGAGTTAGAGGTCAGAGGGAAGACCTCTAACTTTAGTGATTACCCATGTGTCTGAGTTTGTGTGTGTGTATGAACAGGTGCCTGTAGAGACCAGAAGAGATAATGAGAATCTCTAGAGCTGAACCCACAGATGTCTGCTGGCATGTGGATGCTGGGAACTAAACCCAAGTCCTCTGGAAGAGCACAGTGTGCTTAATTAACTGTAGCATCTGTACAGGTAAGCAGGACTACTTCCTGAGCAAGAGGAATAGAATGGGTATAGCTGGGAGTATCTCTCCCTTCCTTGCTAACATATGTCTCTCACCAGCAGCACCTTTTGAAACATAATATTAAAATAGCCTGATTAAGTATGAGAATTGATTTAATTCAAGGTTTTGTCAAGGTCAGCTAAACAATTTCTGGGGCCAAGAGAAAAATAAAATGTTGGGTTCAGTTATCTGGAAGGTTGGCTCAGCAGTTAATTAAGCACACTGTGCTCTTCCAGAGGACTTGGGTTTAGTTCCCAGCATCCACATGCCAGCAGACATCTGTGGGTTCAGCTCTAGAGATTCTCATTATCTCTTCTGGTCTCTACAGGCACCTGTTCATACACACACACAAACTCAGACACATGGATGTAAGTAAAATCAATTATTTTTAAAACAAAAAGATTTTAAAGTGTACTTTCTATTGTGGTCTGTCTCTCACCCTGTTTTTGTTTGTTACTCCTGAAGATTCAGGGACAATCACAAAGTAAAGAGGGACTCTCCAAAGTACCCAGAGCCCTTGTCCCACACCAACTATGAGGTCCTGAATCCTGACAGCTACTGATATGATCAAATATGTGTCCAGTTCTTTGTGGAACAGTTGATCTCCTGTTCTCCACTGTGAGGCTACCTGCTAGGAGACAGCTCGAAGATCTCAAAACCCTTGCTAGGACACTCTTAGCATCTGAACTAGAAGCTACATCTCTGTCAAGGTCTCCACTGGGAGGGCTTCAGTGACTATGGTCACATCTGGGAAAGGAAGGTAGGTATGGCTCAAGATACCAGGGGTCAGAGGGATAGTCCCGGTCACCAGGTAGGGCAGAGAGGTGCAGCCTAAAGGGGTGCAAAGGGACTGGATACTGGGAAAAGTGCAGCTGGAAACCCAATCTTGCATTGAGAGAGGCTCCAAGCCTTCATTATATGCTCCTTTTTGTATTTTGGGTATTTTCTTTATCTTCAATTTTTATCTGCTTTTTCCTACTTTTATACTTATTTTATATTTGATTACATTTGGCAATAATAATGATTTAACAAAAGTATATTATAGAAGTTGTTCCTTCTAGGCTTAGGTTTAGCTTCCATGGCCTTAACACTGTCTACAGTGAGGCAGAGGTTTTAAATTCTGATAGAATCCAATGTATCAATTTGGTCTATTGATGATTTGTTCTATAGATTACATAATAGGTAATGTTACATATAAGAAATCTTTTACACAAAACTACATGGATTTCCTGCCATCTTTGTCCAGAGGTTTTCATAACTGTTGCTTGATATTTATATCCAGGAATCACTTGGAGTTTATTTGAATATATGTTTAAAGCCTGAGTCAAAACTTAACATTTAATCTATGGATATATAATTTTATTACCCTCATTATTGAGACAGCTGTCTATTATCCACTGAATTACTTAGGAATCTTCTGCCACTTCTTGATATCCATGTATGTTTGGATATAAACTTTATTCTGCTGTACTATTTATATTTATGATCATAATCATACAATAATATTAAAATGAATATTAAAAGGAATGGTGTTGGCTGTCCTAAGTAAATGTTAATTTTCTAAGATATTTTACTATTATATTTACTATTACTATTATCTATATTCTTTATGTTTCTCTTTGAGTTTTAGACTCAACTTTCCAATTTTTATTTTTCAAAAGCTTTCTGGGCTTCTTTTGGTCTTTTCTTGAATTCACAGACATTTTGGAAAGAGGCAACCTCTTAACAACAAACCTCCAGCCCATGAAAACTTGTATTTCTCCTTTGATTTCTGTCTCTTACAGTCAGAGTGAGATTTATTCCTAAATGTTTCTTGTCTGTGATTCTATTGTAAATAGTACTTTTAGTGTCTAATGAATGTGTATGTGTGTATTCATGAGTGTGTGTATGTGTGTATATTTGTGAGTGTGTGTATATGTATTTGTGAGTGTGTGTGTGTATTCATGAATGTGAATGTTGAGTTGAAAATTTACAGACCCACTTATTAGCCCCAGTAGGTTTTAATAAATCATATTCATAATTATATTATTAAAAATAGGGTAATTTTTTATTTTAAGGGGTGGAGGAAGGTGTTTTGGGGTGTTTGGTGTGTGCACAGGCATGTGGAAGCCTGAGGCTGAGGTCTGGAGTCTTTCTCAATCAGCCTCTATCTTATTAGTAGAGGGAGAGATCCACTTCATGTTCCCAATTGAATAACAGGTGGCCACCACACCCTCCATGTGGGGCATGTAGTGGGAATCCCAGTAAGCCCTTTGTCTCCATCTTTAACTTTTATCTTTGAAACATTGTCACACTGTTCTGGCTACTAACCCTAACCCTAACGCTAACCCTAACACTAACGCTAATCCTGAAGTTGAAACACTCAGAGCAGAATCTGGTGTTGCTTCTGACTCAAGGGGAACATTTACTCTTTGGCCTCAGTTTCTGGTGTTAAGTAGACCTGGATTTCTGATTTTGTTAAAATGAAAAAATTCTCTCCTGTTTCAAGTCTTCTGGGATTTCTGCTCCATAATCATGAAACATGGGACTTGTTTATAATTTCTGCACCGATTGAAATGATTTCATTGTTTTTACTTTGATATATCAATAGAGTGAATTTACTAATCAGCTTTCAAGTCTAAAGCCATTCTTGTCTGCTGGAGACACTCCTTGCATGGGCATAGTGTATTGTTCTTATATGTTATTCAATTCAATTTGCTGAAGGTTTGAGAAATTTTACATCAACATTTGAGAGACACTTACTTATTGCTTTCTTTTCTTATAATACCTGTGCCATGATTAGGATCAGGGTAATGTTAGTCTAAAATGAGGAAATATTAATTCTTGCTCAATTTCCTGGGATATTTACATCAGAATATTTATTACTTCTGTCTTAAATATTAGAAGTCAAAGTGAATCCATATGATCAATAGATTTTTATTATAGGAAAGTTTGGCTCACAAATTCAATTCTTTAACTCTCCATGGAGTTTTGAGATTTTGAGTCTTTGGACAGATTGTTCATTTCATATATTGTTGAATTTATATATGTATGTACATATATATATATATATATAATATTCAGTTATTATCATTCTGATACTTCTAAGACATGTATGAAAGTCCTTTCCAGTGTAGAGCAGTTATCTCTTTCAGTCTTGGTCTGGGCACCAAGTCCTCTCTTGTTTGCTTCTTCTATCTGACCAGCAGTGCATATATTTTACTGACCCTCTTAAAAGAACCTACTTCTAATTGCATGCTGTCCTCTAGCACTTCCTGGACACTCCTCTCTTTCTTTCTACTATGATCTTTGTTTTCTTTCTGATATATTCTTTTTTAAGATTTATTTTTTTTATTTATACAACTACACTGTAGCTGACTTCAGACACACCAGAAGAGTGTGTTGGACCCCATTACAGATGGTTGTGAGCCACCATGTGGATGCTGGGAATTGAACTCAGGACCTCTGAAAGAGCAGTAGTGCTTTTAACCATTGAGCTATCTCTCTAGTCCCTCTGATACATTCTTAATTTCCTCTTTATATTTAGGTAGAAAATGAGACCATCATTTGAAACCCCTCTTTACATGTGATATCACAGGTGTTCAGAGCAATGCCTTCCATTCTGCCTGTGTACTGCTTTGGTAAGATTCCTCTAATTATTTTTGTTACCTTTGTATTAACATATATTAATTATATACAACAATGGCTTTCCTTGTGGCATTTTCATATATGTACATAATGAATTTGAGTATATTCATCCTGTTACCCTGTCGGGTACTCTTCCCCAATGGATCTCATCTCCCTTTCATTTTCATGGATATTTTATTTCTTTGGTGACTGAGTGAGCCTCATTAGGGTTGCTTATAGGAGTGTGAGATGCTATTACAGAAACATGAGCCTCTTACCTGTGGCTTCAATACTAAAGAAAATGTCTCTCCTCCCCAACAAGGGTTTATTGCCAATAGATTCTCAAAAAGGGGCTAGGCCTTGTGAATCCCTTCTCTTTCCAATACAGCTACTGTGATTTCAGGAGTGCTACAAAGCAGCATTCCATAGCACTCAAACCTCTCCTCCACATGCCACATTTTCTTTTGGCTTTCTTGTAGCCCTTGGTTTGATCCAAAATTATATTTTCTCTGAAAACTTCTAATTTTTCTTCTATGTTTTTTAAAATACAGATTGTTATTATTAGTTATATTTTTATTATTAGTGTGTGTGTGTGTGTGTGTGTGTGTGTGTGTATGTGTATCTAGGAACTCACATGTGGGTATGTGCAGAGACTTGAGGAGGCTGCTGGATCCTCAAGAGCTAGAAATACAGGTAGTTGTGAACCAGATGACATTTTCTGGAAACCAAACTCCAGTTCTCTTAAAGATTGTAAAGAGCTCTTGACCCCCTGAGCTATCTCTCTAGCCCTAAGACATATATCATTCAGAAGTATATTTTGCACCCAATTATTTTGTCATTTCATAAAGATTTTGTTATTATTTTCTAATTTAATTCCACTACAATCAAAGAGCATGCATCATGTGACTTGATTTAGGCTCCATTGAAACTTGTTTTACTGCCCAAAACGTGTTGCATGTTATAGCAAATATCTGTGTATCCTAGAATATAGACAGTTCTTACTCAAGTATGAGCTGACAGAGTTGATTGGTGATCTCACTCAAGGGCTCTTTTTTCCTATTTGTTCTGTTTCTGCGTCTATCAGTTATGAACAGATGGGCACTGAGTTCTTCAGCTGTGATTCTGACTCACCTTCTTGCCGATGTTGTACCATCTCCCCCACTCAGTACTTTGATGCTCTGTTGTCTGATGCATAAAATTATGAGTCATACTATCTTAGCTAATTTATCTTTTTTCCTTATGAAATGACTTTTTAATTAGATATTTTCTTTATTTACATTTCAAATGTTATCCCCTTTCCTCATTTTCCCTCTGTTTAGTCCCTGGGAGCTCTGGGGGTACTGGTGGGTTCATATTGTTGTTCCTCCTATGGGGCTGCAAACCCCTTCATCTCCTTCAGTCCTTTCTCTAGCTCCTCCATTGGAGACCCTGTGCTCAGTCCAATGGTTGGCTGTGAGCATCCAACTATGTATTTGTAAGCTCTGGCAGAGCCTCTCAGGAGACAGTTATATCAGCTCCTGTCAGCAAGCACTTGCTGGCACTCACAATAGTGTCTGGGTTTGGTAATTGTATATGGGATGTATTCCCAGGTGGGGCAGTCTCTGGATGGTCTTTCCTTCAGTCTCTGCTCTGCATTTTGTCTCTGTTATCTCTGCCAATGGATATTTTCTCCCCCCCTTCTAAGAAGAACTGAAGTATCCACACTTTGGTCTTCCTTCTTATTGAGCTTTATGTGATCTGTGAATTATATCTTTGGTATTCTGAACTTCTGGGCTAATATCTACTTATCAGTGAGTGCATAACATGTGTGTTCTTTTGTGATTGTGTTACCTCACTCAGGATGATATTTTCTAGTTCCATCCATTTGCCTAAGAATTTCATGAATTCACTGTTTTTAATACCTGAGTAGCACTCTATCATATAAATATACCACATTTTCAGTATCCATTCCCCTGAACTTCTGGGTTTTTGCCACATTCTGGGTATTATAAGTGAGGCTGCTATGAACATAGTGGAGCCTTATTTCATGTTGGGGCATCTTCTAGGTACATGCCCAGGAGTGGTATTGCTGGGTCCTCAGGTAGTATTATGTCCAATTTTCTAAAGATTTCCAATGTGGTTGTTCTAGCTTGTAATTCCTCTTTCTCCACATCCTCTCCAGCATCTGTTGTCACCTGAGTTTTTGATCTTATCCATTCTGACTGGTGTGAGGTAGAATCTCAGGGTTGTTTTGATTTGCATTTCCCTGATGACTAAGGATGTTGAATATTTCTTTAGGTACTTCTCAGCCATTCAGCATTCTTCAGTTGAGAATTCTTTGTTTAGCTCTGTAACCCATTTTTTTTTTTTAGTAGAGTTATTTGGTCATCTGGAGTCTACCCTCTTGAGTTTTTTGTATATATTGGATATTAGCCCTCTATTGGATGTAGGGTTGGCAAAAATCTTTTCCCAATCTGATGGTTGCCATTTTGTCCTACTGACAGTGTCCTTTGCCTTATAGAAGCTTTGCAATTTTATGAGGTCCCATCTGTCAATTCTTGATCTTAGAGCATAACCTATGGATGTTCTGTTCAGGAAAATTTCTCCTATGCCCAGGTGCTCCAGGCTCTTATCCACTTTTTTTTCTTTTAGTTTCAGTGAATCTGGTTTTATGTGTACGCTCTTGATCCACTTGGGCTTGAGCTTTGTACAAAGAGATAAGAATGGATCAATTTGCATTCTTCTGCATGCTAACCAACACTTGAATCACGCCATTTGTTGAAAATGCTGTCTTTTTTCCACTGGATGGTTTTAGCTCCTTTGTCAAAGATCAAGTGACCATAGGTGTGTGGGTTCATTTCTGGGTCTTCAATTCTATTCCATTGATCTACCTGCCTGTCACTGTACCAGTACCATGAAGTTTTTAGCACAATTGTTCTGTAATACAGCTTGAGGTCAGGGATGGTGATACCACGAGAAGTTCTTTTATTGTTAAGAATAGTTTTTGCTATACTGGGTTTTTTGTTATTCCAAATGAATTTACAAATTGCTCTATCTAACTCTATAAAGAATTGAGTTAGAATTTTGATGGGATGTGCATTGAATCTGTAGATTGCTTTTGGCAAGATGGCCAGTTTTACTAGATTAATCCTGCCAATCCATGAGCATAGGAGATTTTTCCATCATCTGAGATCTTCAATTTCTTTCTTTAGAGACTTGAAGTTCTTGTCATACAGATCTTTCACTTGCTTGGTCAGAATCACACCAAGGTATTTTATATTATTTGTGACTATTGTTAATAGTGTTGTTTTCCTAATGTCTTTCTCAGCCTCTTTATCCTTTGAGCAGAGGAAGGCCACTGATTTGTTCGAGTTAATTTTATAGCCAGCCTCTTTGTTGAAGTTGCTTATCAGGTTTAGGAGTTCTCTGGTGAAATTTTTGGGATCACTTATGTATACTATCATATCATCTGCAAATAGTGGTATTTTGACGCTTTCCTTTCCAATTTGTATTCATTTGACCTTCTTTTGTTGTCTAATTGCTCCGGCTAGCAATTTGAGTACTATATTGAATAGGTAAGGAGAGAGCAGGCAGCCTTGCCTTAGTCCCTGATTTTAGTAGGATTGCTTCAAATTTCTCTCCACTTAGTTTGATGTTGGCTACTGGTTTGCTACGTTTAAGGTATGGGCCTTAAATTCCAAATCTTTCCAAGACTTTTATCATGAAGGGGTGTTGGATTTTATCAAATGCTTTCTCAGCATCTAATGAAATGATTGTGTGGTTTTTTTTTTTTTTGAGTTTGTTTACATGGTGAATTACATTGATGGATTTCTGTACACTGAACCATCCCTGAAACTCTGGGATAAAGCCTACTTGATCATGTTGGATGATTGTTTTGATGTGTTCTTGGATTTGGTTTGAGAGAATTTTATTGAGTATTTTTGATTCAATATTCATAAGAGAAATTCATCTGAAGTTCTCTTTCTTTGTAAGTCTTTGTGTGGTTTTGGTAACAGAATAATTGTGGTTTTATAGAATGAACTGGGTAGTGTTCCTTCAGTTTCTATTTTTGAAATAGTTTGAAGAGTATTGGTGTTAAGTCTTCTTTGAAGGTCTGCTAGAACTCTGCCTTGAACCCATATGGCCATAGGCTTCTTTTGGTTGGGAGACTATTAATGGCTGCTTCTATTTCTTTAGGTGTTATGGGACTGTTAAGATGATTTAACTGATGCTTTTTTAACTTTGGTACCTGGTATCTGTCTAGAAAATTGTCCATTTCATCCATATTTTGAAGTTTTGTTGAGTATAGGCTTTTGTAGTAGAATCCAATGATTTTTTTGATTTCCTCAGGTTCTGTTGTTATGTCTCCCTTTTCATTTCTGATTTTTGTTAATTTGGATACTGTCTCTGGACCCTCAGTTTATTTCTCTTGCTGATTTTCTCAAAGAACCAGCTCCTGGTTTGGTTGATTCTTTGTATTGTTCTGTTTGTTTCTACTTGATTGATTTCATCCCCGAGTTTGATTATTTCTTGCCATTTACTCCTCTTGGGTGTATTTGCTTCTTTTTGTTTTAGAGCTTTCAGATGTGCTGTCAAGTTGCTAGTGTATGCTCTCCCCAGTTTCTTTTTGGAGGTACTTTGAGCTACGAGTTTTCCTCTTAGAACTGCTTTCATTATGTTCCATAGTTTGGATATGTTCTTGCTTCATTTTCACTGAATTGTAAAAAGCCTTTAATTTATTTCTTTATTTCTTCCTTGACCAAGTTATCGTTGAGTAGAGTGTTGTTCAATTTCCATATGTACGTGGGGTTTCTATTGTTTTTGCTGTTACTGAAGACCAGCTTTAGTCTATAGTGATGTGATAAGATGCATGAGATTATTTCATTCTTCTTGTATCTGCTCAGGCCTGTTTTGTGACCAATTACATGGTCAATTTTGGAGAAGGTACCATGAGGTACTGGGACGAAGATACATTCTTTTGTTTTAAGTTAAAATGTTCTATAGATATCTATTAAATCCATTTGGTTCATAACTTTTGTTAGTTTCACTGTGTCTCTGTTTAGTTTCTGTTTCCATGATGTGTCCATTAATGAGAGTAGAAAGTTGAAGTCTCCCACTATTATTGTATGAGGTGCAGTGTGTGCTTTGAGCTTTATTAAAGTTCTTTTATGAATGTGGGTGCCCTTGCATTTGGAGCATAGATGTTCAGATTTGAGAGTTCTTCTTGGTAGATTTTTCCTATGATGAGTATGAAGTGCCTTTCCCTATCTTTTTTGATAACTTTAGGTTGAAAATCAATTTTATTCGATGTTAGAATGGCTACTCAAGCTCGCTTCTTGGAACCATTTGCTTGGAAAATTGTTTTCCAGAATTTTACTGTAAGGTAGTTTCTGTCTTTGTCACTGAGGTGGGTTTTCTGTATGCAGCAAAATGTTGGGTCCTGTTTATGTATCCAGTCTGTTAGTCTATGCCTTCTTATTGGGTAATTGAATCCATTGATATTAAGAGATATTAAGGAAAATTGATTGTTGCTTCCTGTTATTTTTGTTGTTAGAGATGGAATTATGTTTATGTGGCTATCTTCTTTTTGGTTTGTTAAAAAAAGATTCTTTTCTTGCTTTTTCTAGGTTGTACTTTCCCTCCTTGTGTTGGAGTTTTACATTTATTATCCCTTGACTGGCTGGATTTGTGGAAAGATATTGTGTAAATTTGTTTTTGTCATGGAATATCTTGGTTTCTCCATATATGGTAATTGAGAATTTTACTGGGTATCATAGCCTGGGCTGGCATTTGTGTTCTCTTAGGGTCTGCATGACATCTGTCCAGGATTTTCTGGCTTTTATAGTCTCTGGTGAGAAGTCTGGTGTAATTCTGATAGGGCTGCCTTTATATGTTACTTGACTTTTTCCCTTACTGTTTTTAATATTCTTTCTTTGTTGAGTGCATTTGGTGTTTTGATTATTATGTGATGGGAGGAATTTCTTTTCTGGTCTAATCTACTTGGAGTTCTGTAGGCTTCTTGTATGTTCATAGACATCTCTTTCTTTAGGTTAGGGATGTTTTCTTCTATAATTTTGTTGAAGATATTTACTGGCCCTTTAAGTTGGGAATCTTCACTTTCTTCTATACCTATTATCCTTAGGTTTGGTCTTCTCATTGTGTCCTGGATGTTTTGGGTTAGAAGCTTTTTGCATTTTGCATTTTCTTTGACTGTTATGTCAATATTTTCTATGGTATCTTCTGTACTTGAGATTCTCTCTTCTATCTCTTGTATTCTGTTGTTGATGCTTGCATCTATAACTCCTGATCTCTTTCCTAGGTTCTCTGTGTCCAGAGTTGTGTCTCTCTTTGTGATTTATTTATTGTTTCTACTTCCATTTTTAGATCCTGGATGGTTTGTTCAATTCCTTCACCTGTTTGGTAGTGGTTTCATATAATTCTTTAAGGGATTTTTGTGTTTCTCCTTTAAGGGTTTCTATCTCTTTACCTGTGTTCTCCTGTATTTCTTTAAGGGAATTATTTATATCCTTCTTAAAGTCCTCTATAAGCATCATAGATGTGATTTTTAAATCCAAATCTTGCTTTTCTAGTGTGTTGGGGGTATCCAGGACTTGCTGTTGTGGGAGAAGTGGGTTCTGATGATGCCAAGTAGCCTTGATTTCTGTTGGTAGGGTTCTTGAGCTTGCCTTTCACCATGTAGTTATCTCTGGTGTTAGTTGGTCTTGATGTCTCTGACTGGAGCTTGTCCCTCCTATGGGCCTGTAAGCCTGTGTTAGCACTGTTGGCAAGAACAGCTCTCTCCTGGGCAGGGTTTGGGTGTGGAGGGCTGTGGAACAGCCTTAGCTCCCAGGTGCAGAGGGAGATCAGAAGGATCCTGTCCTAGCTGTCTTTAGCTGTGTATTATCCTTCAATATAAAACATATCTTCCTGATAATGAAAGGTGAATCTGCTCCATCTTCCTGGCAATGCTTTACCCTAATTTGTCTAGATGACCATAGTATTTCCCGATCCTTTTAATTTGAACCTATTTTTTGTGATTAGGACATAACAGGAGTGTGCCCACTAAAGGTCTATATTCTGGAAGCTTCCTCCCCAATGTGATGATGATAACAGATGTTAGGAGCTTAATATAGTGGAAGATGACTAGGTTTTTAATAGTGCAGCCTCTGGAAGGAATTCGTGTACTTCTTATGGGATACCAGTCAGTTCCAATGAGACCAAGTTGCTATGAGAAGGATAAACGTGGTACTGAAACTTGAGCTTCTTCTGAGTTCATGTAGTAACTCCTCTTTCAATGTCTGACATGCTGTGACCATGTTAAGAGGCCCTCACCAGGGGTATCAGTGCTCAAAATAAACTTCTCTGAGTAAAAGCCTGTTGATTCAGGTACTTAGTTAAGCAACAGACAAGAGACTAATTAATTATTTGTGTATTTATGTTTCAAATAATTTTTCTTAAGCAGTGCCAAAACCAGTCTTTCAATCTCCATCTTGTGATTAACATGACTTGAATGTTCACATGTGATGCCAGCACTGATTATCCTTACATTTGATTTAATGGTTTTGCTCTTTGATTCCTTCATCTCTGATCTCTGCTCATTTTTCTTATTTTCTTCTTTATTTTGGATTATTATTGTTTTATACTTATTTTTATATGTATGAGTGTTTTGCATGTACTTATGTCTATGTATCATGTGTGTACAGTAATCACAGAGTCCAGAAAAGGGAATCAGATCCCCTGGAACTGTAGTTACAGCTGTTAGTGAGCTGCTATATAGGTGCTGAGAACAGAACTCAAGTCCTCTGCAAAAGCAGCCAGTGCTCTTAACTGCTGAGCTGCCTCTCCAGTTCCAAGTTTTAGATATTTTTAAATGACTACCATTTCCCTTTTTTGGTTGCCTTATTCACTATAACTCTGTGGTTAGATATTTCAATATTGCTTCAGACTTAATAGTATATACCTTTAGCTCATTATCATCCCCAGAAGGGTAGTATAATGCCATGACATACTTAGTAAGAGAATTGTTATTAGATTTTCTTGACTTTATGCTGTCTTAATGATGTCAGATATTTCCCTTCTGCACACCACATGAGACATCAGTTTCTTCTTTGCTTAAATATTCAGTTACACTCTGAATGATATAAAATTAGTACAAAGAGACCTTAAAGATAGGTAAATTGTTCCTAAACTGGCAAAGCACAATTCCTGCTAAAGGCACACCCAAAAACATATGCATTAAATGCAGCAGTAGAGGCAGTGGTTAGGAACTTGATCAGCTACCAGGGATGGCTTACCAGGGTTCCTGCTGAAATTGGGCACTGGATGATAAATGTGGGAGGTCAGGGTTGACTCTGGTTGAGAAGGCAGAACTTAGAAGAGTCCTGCTAACCATTAATAATGAAGAGATTCTTCATCATTATCTGTCCACTTTGATGGCTCTCTCTATAGCTCCTGCTTGCACACCTATTAATGAATCTGCTATGCACACGTACAAATAGGTAGATTTCTGTGTCCTCCATCAGGAAACATGAGACAATACAAAGACAAATCACAGGCTGGCTGGTTCTTGCTCATCCAGGGCCCAGTCCTGGTAGACGTGGGTTTGTGTGTTTGTACCTTTCTAGATGTTTCCCCTTTATTTTGTTGTTGGTTCAGATAAATGGCCCCTTTTACTCCATCTGAGCCACAAGTCATTAGCTCCAGTTTGCTCAGGAGGAAGCATGTGCTGAACATGTTTACCCTTCATGAGTTCCTACAACTCACTGCTGTTTGTTAATTGGCACACAGAGACAGGCAAGGGACAGCAACATGACAGTGGCCCATGTGTGCCCAGCCTTTGGACAAAGAAGAGTTTTGTGTTAGAATTAATATTTCAAGTTAATGAGGCATAGTAAGTGGAAACACCTCAACTTTCAGGTACCTAAGCCTGAGTCAACATCGTACAAAGACTGTAAGAACCAAAGGTTAGACAGAATCAGGGTAAAACAGGACAGTCTGTTACATTCATGAACACAGTAGATGTGGTTGCCAATAGAAGACCTATACACGATCAAGGCATTCAACATTTGAACATGGAAGGGGAGAGTATCATAACGCCTTCCCCCTCTAAGACTGAGGAGATATTGGTAGCTGATAGTTACTCAAGGAGGGAAAGTAGGTTTTCCCCAAGAGTGCTATGTGATAAGTTGACTATGGTCCAAAGGATGGTCCTTTACCCATGTGTATATGGGCAACATTAATTGGACTCAGTGAGATATGTGTATATGTATAAGATGTATATGTATATGTGGATGTGGATATGTATGGATATGTATATATGATGGAGGATGTTTGGGTGGATCCAGGAGGAACTAGAGGGAAAAATTGGATAGGGGCAAATATCTCCCAATACATTATATACATGTATTATATTTCCAAAGGATAAATTTAAAAATAAAAAAAAAACCTGCAGAGCATTGATGAGAACATGAACTCCATGCTGTAAAAAAAAAAAGTGAGTGTACACCAAATCATTCCAGAATAATCAACAACAGCCTAGAGGTGCAATTCTGATGGGTGACAAAGGAGAACCTATGAAAGAGAACTCCTTCAGCTCCATTCAGCCTCACTGTCTGAAGTGATACTGTGCTCCTTATTGGCCCTTGGAGGACCATGTGACTATGTCTTTACACATACCAGGAGTAGCATTTTCAAGCATTCAATAAACAATCTAAAAGATTATGGTGGTGGTGGGAGGGTTGCTTGGTTGCTAAGCACAGGCTCAGCCTGTGAGAGTGCCTGTGTTCAACTTCTAGTCCTGAAGAATAATTAAATGAATGGAAAGAAAGGATTAATGCAAACGTAATGTGTTCATAACAGAAAATAGGTAAAAATTAAGTAAGGAAAGATGGAGGGGGAACATGGGTGTTCAAGTTCCAAGTTCAAACTGACAAAATTTGTGTCAGCTACTAGTGCACCAACAGCAGTCATGCAGCTATGCCAAAGGGACACAGCCACACAGTTACATCAGTAAGGAACATCAGTTCCTTCAAAGCTTCAGTATCCAATGCAAGCAGTTGATTCTGTGACAAATTTAGAGAAAACTGAAGCAAGAGTGACAGCTCAGTGGGTAAAGTGCTTGCTGAATAAGTATAAGGCCCTGTGTTGTGATCCTTAGACTCTGTGTAAAGCCTGGGCATGGGTTTTAGCCAGTCTTTGAAATCCCAATGCTGGGGGGTCAGAGGAACAGAGGCAGGCAGATACCTGGAGCTCACTAACAAGCTAGTCTATACAAATCAATGAGCTTAAGGCTCATTGAGTGACCCCTTCTTAAAGAATAAGGTTGAATGAGTTTGAGGAAGATACCCAGGGTCAATGTTCAGGCATAGGTACATTCACCACTCTTAACCCACAGCACCAAACCCACACAAAGCAAGTGAGTGCTGAGCATTGAACCAGTCGACCTGACAGAAAACTCAAGTCAGAAATCATGGGTCCCAACAGAGAAAGCTACCTGAAATTCCAGGTCTTCCCTTAGCTGTGTTTTGTAGACTATAATAAAATACTCTTAGCAGCTTGCTAATATACTCAGCTGCCAAAGGCATGCAGTGTGTCTCCACTTGTCAGGCTTTGAGGTCCCTACCCAAATTTCATTTGCTTTGCTTTAGGATTTGACACATTGCATGTTCCCAGTTCCTGATTAAATCCAACATCTGTTTTTCCTAAGTACAACCTTTACAGGTTTGGAAACTAACTGAGCATGCAATATGAGTCAATGTTGAATGTACGATTGCGTATATCAAAGTGATCATATACAGAGTCTACAAAACCCCTAATATTTAGCTCATGCCCTGGTGCCTTCCAGCAGACCTCCTCACACACTGTACAAATGATACCTAAATTTCCAACATTAGCCAAGACACCTACCATAGTCAAACCTTGTCATTCACTGTGTTGTGACCCTCAAAGAGCATTTTAGAACGAGACCTAAAACTCCCCCAATTCTGTCTGATAACAAGGTTTTCTTAGCTAGGAGCTTGCATTTCAGGGCTTCATTGACTCCATCCAAGGACATAGTATATTCTGTCCAGAAAGTCCCTCAGGTCTATATATTTCAGGCAGGATCTGGGAGTTGACTTTGTAACAATGATGATTTTTCAAAGATACAATATGTCATTAAAATAAAATATTTCAGCTATTCATGATGCCATCAGGAATGTGGACACAGCCTTTTTACGTCAATGGGAAAGTGAAGCTATTGGGTCAACGACTTTCCATTACAGCACACATATATGCCATGTTTATTTTCCTTCCCACTCAAATCATGACCTCCATTTTCTCCATTTCCCCTCCCTTAAGGTGGGGTAAGGGATGGACAAGCAGAGAAATGGGTGGAAGCACACACAGGTGTAAAAACATGAGTCAAAGTAGCATAATGTGTGAATAGGATAAAGTTGCCATGGGACTTGGTAACGATTAGATACACGTGAACATATGAGTGTGCTATTTGGACTCATACACACATACATGCACATACACATGGCAAAGGGCCAGTGGATGACCTCATCCCCCCTTCATCCCCACAAGACAGGACCTCTCTGTGATCCAGAGCTAGGCTGGCAGCCATGAAACAACAGAGATCCTCCTTTTTCCACCCTTAATAGTGTTAGGGTTTCAAAGATATGGCCACATCTGGATTTTTAAATTTGTTTGTTGATTGTAGCATACAAACTTAAGTACTAATGCTTGCATGGTAAGCAGGCACCCTTATATAGAGTCTTCTCCCTAGAGTCTATATTTTTTAAAGTTAGATCCAGCACTCAGGAACACTAAAATCTAGTTTAGGAATGCTGTAACCATCAGCATCAGAAGTGTCCTCATGAGCTTATGAGATTCCTCATGTCCTCAGTCATCCTGATCACTCTCCTCCCATCCAAGTCAGCCCAAGGAAGAGAGGTACTTACCAGCCTTGATGTGGACATCCTGACTTCTAATTTTCCCTGAAGGGTTTTCAGCTGTGCAATAGTAAGTATTATCATGGATTAAGGTGCTGAAGCTTGAAGGAGGAAAGGGGAAAATTTGGAGAGTGCCATTGGGATGGACGTGACGAATCCCGGGGACATCGTAGATCTCCTCGCCCGTCGCTAGGTACCATCTGAGAGTCACAGGAGGGATGCCTGCAGCTGGGCAGGGCACCAGTGTCCCCGACGTGCTTGCAAACACTACCTCTTGCAGCGATGCATTGACAAAGTAGAGGCTGGAGTGGGGCTCTTCACTGAAAACTGCAAGAGACAACACAGACCAGTCAGCCTGGCCTCTCAGAGGTACTCTGAGAGACAATGGGGCACTCCACTAGGACTTAGCATTGCTCAAAATACTACAGAGAGTCTGGGTCTGGGAGGCAAGGGGTGTTGCTGGCTTTATACTCAGTATGCAGCAGATAATCTCAGGGGACTTAAAAAAAAATTCAGTGTATGCTCTATGACCTGCTCTGCCTCGCTGGTGACCAAAGATGGACTTTGCATTAGATTTAGATGCATGGATTCCTCTCCTCCTCACTAAAGCCCAAGTCTCCTAGAGCCCAAGGCCTGGGTGCTCTTCTCTTCCGGGGTACATGGTCCAACTACCAAAAGGCCTTCCATAACAAGAAGCAGGGCATGAGTTCCCACAGCCAAGCCATGGATTGAAAGATCCATTTACCAGTCACAGTGAGACCCACCCGTAAATGAAATACAGCACAATTTTAACCACTAAAAACTAAAGGTGGCTTATAAGGCATCTTAAAAGACAAGGAAATATCATAGTAATGATGTGCATTTTGTTGGAAATTTGTGGTATTTAAGAGAACTCTGACAAGGCATTGCACCACACCTCTACCCTACAGTCTCTGCTTTGACATGAAGCCTGTCCTTTTAGGCTATCTAACCAAGCACCTTGTCTATGTAGTTACACCATATTAAATCACACACAGAACCGAATGCTTCTCTACAGAGATCGCAAGCATGCCTTTGTGGTACCTATTTGACAGGACATGGCTTTCAGAGCTGTTTTCCTCAGCTGTCATTTAAATCCTTTCTGTTTTAATGCCCATGAATCAAAGGTCTAAAGACCTGTCCATACACATCCGGTTTCTTAGCTCAATTTAGTGAGTACCTGCGTTTTACTCCATATCAAATTTTATGCAAAACAATGAAACTCAACTCCTATAGGCCAAAATACAAACATGCATAATTAGAGTGAACAGGTTTGCTCAGACATCCTAAGAGTAGATGCACATGCAGCCATGCACCTCAAAAAGAGACAAGGGGCTTACATTAAGCAGCTCAGCATGCACATAACATGAGGCTACTCCTCATCCTCCCATCGACTGTCAAATGGTTATTCTCTAATGCAGATCTACAGTAAAAAGGAGCATGCAGGGCAAAAAGAAATATAAAGTGTACAGTTTGAAGAGAGAAAGAGCACTGGAATATGTAATATTGGAGCCAAGTCCTGTGTCCATGGAGATAGTTTTTTTTTTTTAAAAAAAGCTTCATGCTAAATGGGATTAAGGGAGTCAGGCCAAGACCCCACCCAGCTAAGCTTCTAATTGAGAAAAGGAATCAAAGGTTAGCTCAAGCAACGAAGGAAACAATCAACAAAAGAAAATGATGCAAATGCAATCCAAGGAGGGGTAACAATCCAGCCACAGCAAACAGAGCTGGGCGGCTTTAGTCAAGCGGTTCTGGATTTAAAGTCAAGAAGCAAACAAGAAAGAAGATGTGGAGTCTCTACAATTAATGAAAGCCCCGAGGTGAGGAGTGTGGCAGGAGTGCCCCTGCATGGAGGTCTAGAAAGGCCATTGCCTGAAGCTGTGAAGTGGTGAAGTCTGGATTGTGTTGGAGAGTTGAAGATGCCAGCACTACGGGAGCCTGCCAAGGAAAGCTGCAGGCCAAGCATGGAAGCAGTCCAAGAGAGAGACGTGATGCTGTCAATGAAGCAGAAAGGGGAGCTGAAGAGCGCGTGGGCATCAGACACGGAGAGGCAGATTTCTCAGCCTTGCTTCTTTGGTCCAGTATTTCCTCACTCTGCCCTTTCCCATTCCTTTTGGAATAGTTATATATATATATATCCGGGTTGGATTAGGAGTATGGCTTAATTGGAATGGGTATGTCACTGCCATAGGCTTTGAGGTTTCAAAAGCCCATACCAGGTGCTCCTGCTCTCCTTGCCTTCCTCCCTCCACACACACACACACACACACACACACACACACACACACACACACACACATATATATATATATATATATATATATATAATGTCCTGTGCAATGGTATGTTGGAAGTATGTGACCTACTCACTCTTTGATTTTAATTTTATAGAGGGTTACAGCCAAGAGATTGCCTTGGGTCTCAGAAGAGTCTTTAGATGTTTAAATAGTGTTGAGATTGTAAAAGACTATGCAGACTTTTCTTAAGTTGGACTAAATTCATTTTGCTTTATGATATAACAACAAGCCTATGGGGAGCAGGGTGTGGTGGGGGCAGGGTGTGGTGCTCTGGAGGAAACTAGCCTCATAGTTTCACATATTTGCATGCTTAGCTTCCAGACTAAGCATTGGGGTGGATTAGGAGGTATGGCTTTATTGGAATAGGTGTGTCACTGCCATAGGCTTTGAGGTTTCCAAAGGCCATAGCAGGTGCTCCTGCTCTCCCTCCCTCCCTCCCTCCCTCCCTCCCTCCCTCCCTCCCTCCCTCCCTATGTTCCAGCTCCTCCTGCTCCCTGTTCTTCCCCTCCCCCCAGGCCTCCCCTCCCCCTATGCCTGAGGATCAGAACTCAGAGCTCTCAGCTAATTCTCCAGTGCCATGCTTGCCTGCCTGCCACTATTCTCTCCACCATGATAATAATGGACGGATTCTCTGAAACTATAAACAAGCACCCCCCCTCCAGTTACTTTTTTATGAGAGTTGCCTTGGTCACAGCTTCTCTTCACAGCAACAGAATACTAAGACAATCTTGTTGGTCATATTTCTTGATCATATCAAGAGGTCACCTCAAATCTTTAACAACACCATGAGAAATGTATTTTTATCATGTATTGTGGGGAGTTTCTCAGAATGTATCGCTATCACTGGTTCACACAAGACTATATTTTATGAATGTTTCTAATCTGTAAACATTTATAAGCAAAATAAATATGATTAATCATTGTTCATTTGATTGGACATGGGATTTCCAGGAGACACACCTCTGGGCATGACTGTGAGGGTGCTTGCAGAGAGCTCTGGCAGAGGTGGGTAGACCCACCATGAATATAATTGGGGCTGTTATGGGCTGGGGTCCTGGACTGAATCAAAAGGACAAAAGCTACCAGAGCATCACCCTTTCTTTCTGTTTCTTGCCTGTGGACACACTGTGGCCATCCTCCTCACACTTCTGCTACTCCGTCATGTCCAACATGATGGACTTCAGTTTCCAACTGTGAGGCAGAATAAACCTTTCCTTCCTCAAGTTGCCTTGGCTGGTTAGTTCTCGCAACATATAAAATAGGTAACTAATGAAATGATGTAATTTAACAGACTCTAATACCTAATATTCTAAAAATGTCTGAAAAAATGCTACCCTTTCAACATGTCTCCATGGTCTCACCTCATATTAATGTGGTAATGCAAATACCTGTTTATAATCTCTCCATTTTTGGAATATTTCTTATGGAACTTAGTATCACAAAATTATATCTCTTTTAAATATACTGAAATCATCATTCACAATTAGAAAACAGACTATGTATGGATGCTGAGATGGAGAGACTAACTCCAAGCAGACATCCAGAGTTGTAAGACAACCCTCAGGCCTTCACCATGGAGATGAATGTTTGCTCTCACAAGGCCTACACAGCGTAGATGAGACATATCAGAACATGTCATCCATCTGTGCATCTCAAAACTCCTGGTGGTGAACAGCATCACATACCCCTTCCCTAACACTTCTTGAGGCCAATGGCAGATGGCCTATAAGCTTATAGACCCAGAATTCAGGAGAGCTAATATGTTGACCATGAGGCCATACGGACTGACAGATGCCTGTTGGTTAGTGACAGACTTCACCAGAGCACTGAGATATTGAAGAACCTGCTTATTGGTACCCATATGAACTGTCTGGGATAGTCCTAACATCACCAAAGAGACAGAATGGCTTTCTTCTTTGTTAATATACCTGACTGCATGCTCCATGACGTCATTCACCCTGTCTTCAGCAACTATAGCTGGTTGGAGCTGGGTCTATTCCCTTGGTAAGTGCTTGCCTTAGAACTATAAGGATCTGAGTTTGATACTCAGAACCCATGTTTAAAAGGCCTTTTGTGGTATCACAGGCTGGCAATCCCAGTGCTAGAGAGGTGGCAAGTACCAGGACAGTAAGTAACCTTTGCTCACAATAGTTAATATAGGGACCAACCCCAGTTGTATTCATGGTGAGTCTTCCCACTTCTGTCAGAGTTCTCTGTAAGCACCCTCATAGTAATGCCCAGAGGTGTGTCTCCTGGAAATTCCATGTCCAATCAAGTGAGCAATCAGAGGGTAAAAGGGCTTGCTTATGTGAGCTGGGTGACCTGATTTTGTCACAGATGTGGTGATATGCACCTTTGATCCCATCACTTCCATAGAAAGATAGGAGGGGAAGAAAAAAACAATCATCTGGAAGGCCACAGGCCAGTGAGTCTGGAGTACAAACCATGGCAGACACAATAGAGAACTTATGACAACAAGGAGGAGAAAAAGAAATGATTCCAAAACTCTATCCTCTGACTTGGACACATACACACCTACACGCATGCACATTCATCTACCGCATGCACTGCATGCATAAGCATATATACTTTTTTAAAAAGGTATATTGCTTGGAGAGCATCATGAGGAGATGCAGCCTGGCATCAGCTTTGAGCAGGAACTCCATCAAGCTATGCTGTTAGACATTTCAGGGTGGCCTGTGGTGCTGAGCAAGTGAGACAGTGAGACTTGCTCTCATCTGTGAGCACTATTTCATAGGCACATAGATGATCACATGACCAGTCATTTCAGCACTGTGTATCCGCACCAGCCCTGCCCTAGTAATGGAGAACAAGACAAGGTGAGATGGAAGTCATCTTTCTTTTACATTCTGTTCACTCAGCCCTTGCACGGCACATAGCCAACCACGCAAGCATCACTCCATACAGCCTCGGTTTCTTCCGTGTTTCTCACAGTTACTATAATAACATGGTTGAATCCCTTCTATGAGACCCATTCTTAGGCTGGGTTTGTGACTGAGGTTTGGGCTTCTCCACACATCTGACATGGGACATGCTTCTTTCTTTTGATGACCCTGGGTCTGAGCACAGCTAGGGACAGCTAAGCCAGGGGAAAGGATAGCAGCCATTCTTGAGAAAAGCATAGAGAAAAACACATTGTGTGAAAGTGAGATCCTTCGAGGGCTCAGCGGTGAGAGGAAGCCTCCAGCAAAGCTTCTCAAGTCAGAATATGAAAATCATCACTAGCTGAGAGATCTGCTTAGATCAGAACAGAGACTGTAGCTCAACATTGCAGTTTTCCGCTCAAAAACGTGGATGCTAGCACTGTAATTTTACATTTGAGCTTTCTAAGAAACTGACATTACCCCAAACATATTGTTAGGAATGAGGTAACTGTCATTCTTCGGGCTAATTAATTCCACCCAGATTTCCGGGGATTTTTTCCCCCGCATTAATCTTCTGCCAACTCAATTGTGTGTAATATGAACTAAATAAAACTTGGTCATATCTGAATTTATCCTTCCTTACCCTGAAAGTAGTATTTCCAAGAATAGCCAAATCTTTGAAACTATAAATGCATGTAAGAAATATTGCTCAATTAAATGTAAAGTGTGCTGTCGAAGGCCACATTCCAAGAGCCAGCTTGCAAAATGTTTTTTAAATGAATGTACAAAAAATAGATGAAAAATATTTAATCTTGGCAAAGAGATAAGACATCTTAAGGGTCCTGGTCACTTACATTTTTAAGCTCTTCATTCCTCTTTGACCTCACAACTGTGGGCTTAATGATATAACACAAATCTATTCTTTAAACTAAGCAGACAAGCATGGTTGGGAATGCCTTTAGGCCCAGTTCATAGGAGGCAGAGGCTGGTGAATCTCTGTGAGTTCACCAAGGCCACCCTGGGGTCTATAAGTCAGTTTTTAGACACACAAACACACAAACACAGAGAGAGGGGGAGGGAGAGAGGAGCAGAGGGAGGGAGGGGGAGATGAGTAGAGGAGTAGAGGCAGGCCATGATCACCTAGAGAAGGGGGAGGGGAATGGGGAGAGTAAGGGTAAGAAAGAGGAAGGTGGCAAGCAACCCCTTTTATAGTGAGTCAGGCACACCTGGTTGTTGCCAGGTAACTGTGGGGCAGAGCCTAAATGCCAACAAAGAGTATACATTCTCCAGCCTCAAGCAAATGGAAGCCCAGATTTGTTCAGAATGACCTTGTCTACTGTTTATGGGGTCATGTATAAACTGGAATTGTGAAATTTCATGCCACAGAGTTGCCCCTGGTCCCTCTGTCATCTATGCTTTTACTACTCAGGGCTCCGTGAGCCTCCAAGTGAATTATATATGTCAAAAACAACAGAAAGCTAAACAGACTGTTTGGCACAAACTTGTGTGAGATCCTGGGGAACCCACGGAAAGCAGCCAGAGGGTCGGGCTCCAGAGACGTCTTCCCTCAGTTGCAGACTTGGCACTATGTTATAGCTATCACATATGGTACATGCGCCAGTGACAGAGAATGTTCCACCCAAAAGAAAAACAAATGCATGTTCAGCTTCCTTAAAATGTAGACATGGTCAGGTGACATGGGTGATAGAGGACTCATACAAAAGGTAATAACAAAAATCATTCCATCCTGAATGTTCAGTAGTAATATCATCAGTAGTGGTAGTTCAGACCTTGGGTAAGGCCCTGGCAATATACATGTTTAGTGCCATTCCTAGGACACTTTAGCCTGGAGGCCAAGTGCCCCAGAGGCATGCACAACCAAGCAATCCAAGACAGGGATGGTGGAGAAGGCTTTTTATGTGATGAAAGAAAGCACTACAAACAGAAAATATAACAAACTGAGACTCTGGGTGTCATAGTTAGGAGACTCAGTCACACTTAAGTGCCACAGTTGGAAAGAACTTGGAAGGTTCCTATGCTGAGCAGTCAACTTCCATTAAACCTAGAATCACATGCAAAGTCTCAGTGAGGAACTGTCTAAATCATGCTGCCCGGTAAGCATGTCTGTGGGGGCTGTCTAGATTAACATGTGAGGTGGGAAGATCCAACTTGAAAGTTGGTTATGGGCTGGGCCCCACCCTCTTATGGGCTGGCCCCGCACTATCTAAGAACAAAGAGGCCAGCTAAGGGTAAGCAACGAGCAAGTGTGCAAGGGAAGATCCCTGAACTGGCCCTTTCTCTGCATCTGACTGTGGACACGGCTCTCTCAGGGCCTGCTTTGACTTCCCACAGTGATGGGCTGTAACCTGAAATTGCAAAATGAACTCTTCTGCCGCATTTGTCACAGCAAGAGAAATGAAACTAAATCAGTGCCCATGACAGCAATGTGGCTGACTCATGTAGGGTCCATGTAGTTCCTCTGGACTGAGCATGCTGATTCCATCTTGAAGCAGAGCAGCTGTGAAGATCCACAAGAGACCCTCACAATACTGGATTTATTCACAGCCTCTAATGGAGGGAGAAAATGGGTCACAGGGCTAAGGTTATCCATAGGATGTATCCTATGAGATCCTCAGGAGGCCTGCCCCTCCCCTTTCTGAAGTTATACATGAGGTAACAGATGAGCAGGGTGGAATTCTTTCATGCTGCGGCCACATTTGAGTCACCCATCCTCCTGTAAGTAACCCCAAAACATTTACTGGTTCACCAAGCTACACCTGCATAGAACTCTCCCTTTAGTCTGTTGGTGCTCTCTAACCTGGGGTGAAGAGATGTTTCTTAATGTCCCCTCAGGAGAAGCCCTGCTACAGGAGGGTTGAAGCTCTTATATTCCCATTTCATATAATAATACTCATTTAACACATGCCAAGTATCTGGCACTGGTTCAGGATCTGGAAACAATAACAATCAAGGCTCATTTCTCACCAATGCCATGGGCTATAGCAAAAAGTCCAGAAAGAAAGCTAGGTGGCTAATTTTCAAGTTTATAGAAAATAGGGAGTTAAACAAGTGGGCAGATTCTGTAGAGAAATGGAAATGTATGTCCACACACAAACCTATATATACAATTCTTCAAATCAGCATTGTTTATAATAACCAATGTAGACACCTGCGGTGTGTTCATCAATCGGAGGGCCGGCATGTAAGGTGCAGTTTATACATGAAATGGAATAGTACACTGCAATAATAAAAAAAAAGTAATGAGTTGTTAACATAAGCTGTAGTGAGGCTGACCCATGATACTATTAGGCTGAGACATGAAAGCCACACAGGGGCACAGACCATGTGATTACAGTTACAAGAAGTTTCAAGGAGAGGAAATTCTAGAGAGAGTAGTTTTGCTGGGGGTTGGAGCGGGATTCAAGGAACTAGGAAGTCACAGCTAAATGGTTCAGGGTTTCTCTCTGAGGCATTAAAACTGCTCCAAAATGGACTGTTAAAGGCTACACATTTGTGGATGGATTAAAACCACTGAATCACATACTCTAACCTGGCTCATTTTATGTCGAGCAAATTGTGCCTCAAAGAGCTGGTTTTGGAAGTTGAGAGCGTCATTGCAAGTTCTAAAACAAAACAGTTTCTCAGATCAGAATTTGAGATGGGAAACATGGCATAGACAGGAGAGAAGGCTGAGGCAGGATGCCTGGAAGCTATTGTGCCAGCTAAGAGGAGAATGGCCCAATCACACAGACACATACGAAATAATCTCCCCAGCACAAGTGCACAGAGCCTGGGGGCAATGGGAGGGAGGGGGCAGAAAGTCTGTATTATATATACAAGGCTGACAGCGTAGATGCTTTGGCCACAAAGATGAGGCATTAACAAAAGGATCATACACGGCAGAGAAGAGGACATGGGGCAGAGACAAGAAGACCAGCTTTACTCAGTGAGGCTCAGGGCACCGCCCTTGGACGTTAGCATATCCATCCAAGGCTCCAAAAAGAGTTTCCACATCAGAGAAGAGCGATCATGTCCCAACACAGAGGGGAGCATGAGAAGAGATGGGACCTGAAGCGAGTCCACGGACACAGGGAGTCTTTATAAGATGGGGAAAAGACATCTGACAGAGGATTTGACCCCAGATGCTGAAAACCTACATGTTAACTTCACATTTTCGTGCATACATGCACATTATACACACACAATAAAATAAATAATAAGTAAATATAGATTTAAAATTTTAAAGTATTTTTCATGTACAAAGCTTTATGTGTTTTTTATTGATTTCATTATGTATTCTTAAGACAGAGTCTCAAGATGCATTCCAGGCTAGCTTCAAACTTAGTTTTTCTGTTTGTTTGCTTATTGTTTGTTTGTTTGACTACAATGCTGAATTTGGAACTCAGCATCTTATACAAGTTCAGTCATTGGACTACACAGTCTCTTACATTGTAATGCCAAAGAAAACAAAACAACAAAAAACCAGGCACAAGAGATTCCAATCTCTGTCCCTTCCCCCATCAAATATAATCAGAGTAAGAACAAACCCGGGGTGCTAGATTTAAATGTGGAGAAGTGAATGTGTATGGGGGGAGGTAGAGAGAGCCAGATAAGACTTGTCCTTGGCAGACGATGTAGGCTATCACAATTTGTCTTGATCTGCCTGATATGTTCAGCTACTAAAGATTTCCCTGTGCCATATACTGAGATTAGCACTCGGTGACAGTGTGACTGTTGTATTCTACTTAAAAATTTAAGAAAACAGAAGAAGAAAGGAATACAAAGGAGATACAGGAGAATGGTAAGATCTACCATCTAAACCCCACAGAAAAATGATGTACTAGAAACAAAAGGATGGACATACCTGCCATTCCAGCACCTAGGAGGCTGGAGGCAGGAGGCTCACCATAAATATGAGTCTAGCCTGGGCTACCCAGTAAGTTCCTGGCAAGCCTGAATTATAGAGTGAGACCCTGTCTGAACCCTCACACCTCCTAAAAGAAGGAAACAAACAGAATGTCAGTATGGCATATCAGAATGTTAATGGCTTCTGAGATGTCAGAATGCTGAGAATTAAGGCAGGGTGCCAGATTTATGCGCCACAGGCCCTCACTTTAGGTGGACATGTTATTTGGGTACTTTTATTGATTTTATAAGAACCTATGAGCAGATATGTATACTACTTTCTGTAAAGTCTTTCCAAAATGAAAGGAACATTACTCTGCCTTGAGTAAATATGTCAGGGAAGCATAACCTTTCTCTGATTCAGAAACACAAAACTGCTTTTATGTTTGAGTTAATGCCTTCAAACTCATTGTGACCTGGCTCTGACCACTGGAGTCAGATGAATGGTGATCACATCATGACCTGGAAAGTTCCCAAGTATTTGAGAAGTAATTCCAAGTGAGGTTATAAAGATGTGCCTATGTGTTTCTGCAGTAGCATGCTGAATTCTATCTAATGCATGTTAATGGTACGCAGCATTTAAACACAGGATCAAATGCCTCCTCGTGCAATAAGGGCCACATAAGACTTGTCCTTGGCAGACAATGTAGGTAGTCCCATGCCTTCTGATAAAATAGCCACAGGCACAAAACTTGAAACTGAATTTCACCTCCTGCCTTTATAACCAAATACTCAGGCAATACCATTAAGAAAGCATGCAGCAAACTATCCAGGGCCTGCTTACTTCCCACATTCCCAACATCAGTCCAAAGGGTAAGACAGAATTGCTGAATTAGGAAAACAGAGTGAGGAGCCAGAGGGATGGCCCTGTGGCTAAGAGCACTGGCTGTTCTTGGAGAGGACATGTGTTTGGTTCCCAGCATGCTATTTACACACTAGCACACATACCACACACACACACACACACACACACACACACACACACACAAACACACACACACAAACGATTACAAATAAAATATATTGTCTCATTTCTAAGAAGACACTAATGCACACAGAGGGGCATTGTATAGAGAGAGCTGCAGAGAGCTGGAAAGTGTACCCCACATGAGTCTTTACCTGCCATTTGCATGTGGTAAGAAAAAAATTATGGAGCACCGGAAAAGAAACCAGAAGAGGGCAGGTTAAGAGAGGAGAGAGAGAGAGAGAGGAGAGAGAGAGAGAGAGAGAGAGAGAGAGAGAGAGAGAGAGAGAGAGAGAGAGAGAGAGAGAGAGAATTCACATTTCTACTAGCCAGAACACAGAAACACAACACACATAGCTGTACTGGCAAACGTCATGTGCTTCTTGAGCTCACTAAGAAGCCAGCACCGGAACCTGGATCTCTGCCCCCACTTCAGACCCTAGCACTTCAACCTCAAAGTGTCCTCCCTCCTCTGGGGATGTGCTGTCCTTAGCCCCATGAACCAGAGAGATGAGCAAGATAGCCCAAAAATAAAATTACATCATGTCCTCCGGAACAGCTAGAAGGTGAACCATTTTCAACAGAATCCACCTTTGTTTATACGACAGTATAAAGATGCCTCACTGGGAAAGAGAAGCCAGAAGGTCAGTCATGGAGAGAAAGCTCAATCAGAAATTCCACAGATGTCAACTTCCCCTGTCAGTGTCTGCTAGATGTCCTGATCCTGACTTGTGACATCATCCCCATCTGCTGCTATTTGTTGTTTTACATGGAAGCCTCACCCTGAGGGAATGTGAGGACACTCTGGTCTGCCTAGAACTCTCAATGGGAAACTCCAGCTGGCTACCAAATGGGGCTTCCCAGATAATTTTTGGTGGATATTGTGAGTGCCTAATTGGATAATTTTCTTCTTTCTTTCTATCCATCTACTTCTACCTATTCTTTTACTTGGGTTTGCTATTTACTTAATGAACTCAGTAATTCAAAACCAAAAGTATGACTAGCATAGAACATTCTCTGGAGTTTACAGCAACATACTTCAGACACAGCATGCAGAACACATCACCATGGCAATGAGTGTCAATATAATCTCAGCAAAGTTCACAGGAGAGTCTATGGGGTCTTACTGGTTCCAAGTACCTTAACTGCACAATAAACTACAGAAAACAAAACGTGACCATCAGTACGATGAATTTCTCAAGAGTGAGCTCACACCATGGAGTCAAACTTAGAAATGAGAGATAAGGAAACCGTCAGGCAGAGACACTGAAAGACCTTCAATAAAATGTCTCACATGCCCAACCAGTACAACAAAAGAAAAGCATGCTGATTGGCTGGGTACTCCAACTTGACTTTATTTTATTTTATTTTTTTGGTTCTCAGCTTATACATTTGTACATTCAGTAGGAATTCAATTCTGAATTGTCTCCCAACTAGATACCACACCCTCCCTCTCAGCTTCCTGAGACAATCTGTCCTAGCCACATTTATACCATCATATAAAAAAGGACCCCCACTCCCCACCTCACACCCCCTGCACAAAACACAGATGATGGTACAGCCTTGGTCCTGATACTCAGCACAAATACTTTCTTAACAAATGTCTCCACATGTTTATTAAATAGATCATTAGATGTCCAAAAGGGGAAAATATGATTTTTCTCATATACTACATAACCAAATAGATTCATTATAAGGAATAATTCCTGGTATGTATTTCTTAGACATTATCTGTCACAACAAAAAATTCATCATCTAGTCCTCAAGGACCATGAGTGGCTGAGAATATAACTCCTAAGATGCCCTGAGAACTCACTTCTGAGATTTGAACTGCTTTGTCAAGAGTGCTCTTTATACCCAACATTCTTACAGATTTTATAGCATGAAGAATAGAAAAAAATCATCTTTCACTATGTGTTTTACAAATCTCCAGAGGGAAAAGTATTTTACCCAGAAAAATGGCTCTGGAATGTCTGCAATACCCCTCGAGAAAATTATCTCATATGTACACAGGAGTTCATTGTGCACATAAAGTCTCTGAGTCCCTGGGGATGTCTGAAGTTACTGTAACATGGCCACAGTTGAAGCTTGCATTTCAGGACAAGAGCATGGGCTCAAATAAGCCATGAGCATGTTGCATGCAACATTCTAGCATTTAAATTTCAAGTTTACATATGTCTAAGGACACAAAAGTAGTCAGAAACTCAGAAGAATTGGAAGCCTAAGGTTTCCTACAAAGCACACGAGAGCTAACCTAAATCGTGTGGCTGTTTCTGCCATGATTTGAATATGATTTGAATGTGATCTGAGTTGTCCCCTAAGGTATGTATACTAGAAGCTGTAGCCATGACAAAATGCCCCAATAGAAGCAACTGAAAGAAAGGCGGTTTGTTGGTTCACAGTTTGGAGTATAGTACATCATGATGGAGAAGTCAAACTAGTAAGAACTTGAGGCAGCTAGCCACATGGTACCCACAGTCAAGAAGCAGAAAGCGATGAGGAGCTAGCTCAGTTTCTCCTTTTAATAGTGGCCAGGACCTAAGCCCTGAGAATGGTACTGCTCACTTTTAGTATGGGTCTTCAAAGTTCAATTAATCTACTATATTTTAATTATTCAGCATGATTCCCTACAGGCCTGTCTCCTAGGTGATTCCAATTCCTGTCAAGTTAGCAATGGACACTATAGTGGCTTGAATAAAAATGGCCCCTAAAGTCCTATAGGAAGTGGCACTATTAGGAGGTGTGCCCTTGTTGGAAGAAGTATGTCATGTAGCGGCAGGCTTTGAGATCTCCGATACTCAAATTAGGCCTCGTGTGGCAGTTTTCCCTGGTGCTTGAGGATCCAGATATAGAACTCTGAGCTACATCTTTAGCACCATGTCTGCCTGTATGCCAGCATGATTCCTACTATGATGATAATGGAATAAGCTTTTGAAACTGTACATCAACCCCAAGTAAATGTTTTTCTTTATAAGAGTTGTTGTGGTCATGGTGTTGATTCACAGCAATAGAAACCCTAAGACAGACACCAACTACCACAGTATGACAATGTGGACACAGTAGGATCTTTAAGAGATGGCACCTAGTGGGATTGTCACTCTTGGACATCTAATTCTCACAAGGTTGTAGTTAGTTATTATCAGAGACTGGGCCTTGAGTAGTCTCTGGCTTGCCATTTCTCCATATAATCTCTGCCTTATACACATATTCTGTATGAAGCCATGTTTTGAAACCATGTGAGATGGCCAGGGTATATGAGGTGACAGAAACATTACTTCTATAAACATCTCATTTAACCAATGTTTCCTTAAAATATGAGCTAGCCTCAAGTATTTTGTCATAGTAATGAAAAATAGACTCAGATTCCTTAAAATTTGGAATTGTAGACATTTAGGGGGAAAAGTAAAATAAGTTAGTGAAGAAAGTGTGATAAGATCAGAATCATGTGAGAAATTATGAGTGAAGGGGACAGGCAGAAATAAGGGCATGTGAACTCATGCCATCATTAGGATCATGTGAAGAGGACAGCTTCTTAATTATTAAACATGAATGGGAGGCACTGTGGAGATTACCTGTATGAAGGTGTGTTTCCCAACATGGAAGGAAAGAAGGCAGGCAGGAAGGAAGGAAGGAAGGAAGGAAGGAAGGAAGGAAGGAAAGAAGGAAGAAGGAAAGAAGGAAGAAGAAGAGGGAAGGAAGAAGGAAAGGAAATGAATGAAGAAGGAAAGGAAAGGAAAGGAAGGGAAGGGGAGGGAAGGGAAGGGCAGGGAAGGGAAGGGAAGGGAAGAGAAGGAAAGGGAAGAAGGAGAAGGATGGAGGAAGGAAAGGAAAGGAAGGAAGAAAAGAAGGAAGGAAAAGGAAAAGAAGAAAGGAAAGGGAAAGGAAGGACTGAAGGAGAGGGAGGGAGGAAGGGGAGGGAGAGAAAAAAGGAAGGGAGGGAGGGAAGAAAGAGAGGGAGGGGAGAGAGAGATTGAGAGAGAGAATGGAAAGGAAGGAATGAAGGAGAGGGAGAGAGAAAAGGAAGAGAAAGGAAAGGAAGGGGAGGGAAGAAAAAAGAAAGAGAAAAAAGAATGAACAAATGAAAGAAAGGAAGGAAGGAAGAAGGCTGTCACCTAGCAACGCAACAAAGCAACTGCACAACACATGGGGTGGGGGTGCAGAGAGCTGCACTAAGGAGCCCACCAGCATTCACTGAAGAGTTGAATGAAGACAGTAGGACTTGAGATGCTCTTTGCACATGAGAGCAGAGCCTACATGCAGTGCACACACCCACAGCAGCAGTGTGGGACTGCCAGCCTAGACAACTGTGATGGAACACCGGGCTGAGCCATGCAGCTTGACAGCCTGGCCCCACTTCCAGTCCCTCTGCTTCCTGACTGTGGGTGCAGTGTGCTGTCAGCTGTCCCTGCTACCACAACATTCTTTTTAGCTTGTGACCCAGAATAGACCACCCTCCTCCCCTATGTGATCAAAGCAATGAGAAAAAAAAATGATTATACCTGAATCACCATAGCCTAGTACAAAACAGTCCAGGCAGGAAAAGATAGTATACCCCACACCCCTATCAGAGAGAAGCTTCTGAGTAAAAATAGATCAGTGTACAAAGGCTTCAATGTGTCTGAGTGTGTTGGGAAGGGAACCAAGCTCTGATCGAGAAACCAGAGGGTGAATTAATAACTCACACTGTGAAACTTAGTAAACAAAGAAGCAACTGATTTTTTCCTCCAGAAAGCAAGAGGTTGTAATAGAAAAAAACTTCTATTGATTGCATATGGTTCCACAGTAGCTAATGTTTACACAGTAAAACTAATGTTATTTTCAGTGAAACTAATGTAACCTAAGTTCCCCATTCTGATTTACCTACCAGACTGCCATTCTATGGAGAGGACATAGAAGAGATGGTAACATGAAACACCTATCTGAACCTGGAAGTTCATTTCAGTGTAACTAGATAATTTAAGAATCTGAGACCACTATTAGAAGATAGCTTTACAGGAAGAGTGGGGGTAGGGGGATGGGAGTGGGGGTGGGAAGATAAGCCTAGAGAAATGGATCAGCAGAGGACTGGAGTTCAAATCCCAGCACCCACATTAGTAGGCCCATAATTGTACCTCCAATTCTGGAGAACCTGATGCCCTCTTATGGCCTCCATGGGCACCTGTGGTTGTAACATACATGTGCACATACACATAAGTACAGATAAGATTTATAAAAGAAAGGAAGGGATCTCAATGAGTCACCGTTAGATAAGCGCATTGGTGACTGTATCTACAGACTCTTTGGTTACCACTTTGTTCGGTGGCAGGGAATCCTTGAATGCTGTAGAACCGTCTACATGGAGGGACCATACTGTGTGTGAATTTTCACTGTGTGTCAGTCAATACAGAGCTGTGGAGGATACAAAGCAAGATGCAGTGATCCCACCTAGGGAGAATGGAGATAAGGGTTTGTGTGCATGAGTGAACACACGAAGGCCAGACTCTGATGCCCGGCTTCCTCTTCAATCACTCTCCAACTTAGCGCATGTGCTACAGGCACACACATGCGACTCTGACTGGTCTATCACTCTCAGCCTCACTAGTTTAAAGTAGGCTCTTCTGCTGAATCTACTCTATTTTCATCTCCTACAGTGCAGGGCTTAGACTGTGCACAACAATCCCCAACATTTTATGTGGGCGATGGAGACTCAAACTCAGCACTTCATGCTTGTGCATTACCCGGTGAGCCATTTCTCAGACATCTTTACCTTACTTACTTTTTGAGAAAGAGTTGCCAACTGAACCTGGAGCTGATTCGGCCAGACTAACTTTCCATAAAGCTCCGGGACCACCCTGTCTGCACCTCCTCAGCACTGGGATTATAGACCTGTATCTCCAGACCCAGATTTTTATGTGGATTCTGGAATTCAAAAATCAGGATCTGGTGAGCCATCTTTCCAGTGCCAAAATACCAGATTTTTACTAAAATTATCAAAGGCCCGCTATTTTCTTGATGGTTGTTTAAGCTAAACACACGAAGCTCCTTTACACCCCCATCCTCCCTGCGATTTGAATTTTAAAAGCTGTACCTTCAAATTCTGCCCCAATTCTGCCATTGCCCCCTCCCCTGCACCTCTGCACCTAATCTAATCACCATCGCTTTGTGCTGGCTTGGCCCAGTGCTGCCTAACGGGTTGTCCTGTTTCCACCCCCTCTATGCACACTTCCTTTCATTCTTTCCCTCTGATGCAGCTACAACCAGTCCCATTACATCTCCCCTTGGTCTGGGTAAAAACCAGTTTTGCTTTCTCTATAAGCTCTCCCCCTGCTGTTACTTCCTGGGGCCCCTTCTATACCTTTCTCTATTCATTCCCCTTTAGCCACAGGCCCTGTTGCTACTACCTCCAACCATGCCTAAAGGTTCACGTCTCTGGATCTCTGCATGTGCTCTACCACAAAGCCACTTCCTTCCTTCCCTCCTTGTCAAGCCTTTGCTGGGCCTGTCCTTTCAAGGAGCGCCCCCTCCTCAGTCACCTAGGCCTAGCACCTGCTCCTCTGCTAGAGCCTGGGCCCTGTTGCATTCCACTGTGCGTTTCCCGTTTAGTCATCTGCTTGCATGATCTGTCTCTACTCCCACCTAAAACTGCTTCCTAAATCAGAGATATTTTAGGTGTCTTTATTCCCTAATATATCCTCCAGGATCTCAATAAATATTTCTTTACCACATGACTGTTGGGGTAAATTCAATTGCATATAATTATATCTCAGTGACAGATGATACTTTAAATTGGTCTTTCCCTGCAGATGATTCATTGTGCCAATTTATGAAGCATTTAGACACTTACAGAACTTCTTATCCCTTCCAGAGACTCCACACCCACTCTGTCTCTTCTAATCACCTGAATGCTTAATGTCAGACTCTGCTGGTTGAGATGCAGTGGGGGAGGGGAGTGGTTGTCTGGTTGTCTTGATTATTCATATGTTCAAACTTCACAGTACAAAGTGAATTCTTCACTGGATCTTGTGCATCTCTATAGACATTGTTCTAATTTCTATTTCTAAGAGACACTGGCTTCACTCTAAGAAAGTGATACCTACGCATTAGGAAACTTCATAAGGCTGCAGAATGAGCACCAGGAAACACACAATGTGACTAGCCAAGCACAAACCCTTATGAGAATCTCAGAGCCTCAGCCTACAATGTTGTTTGCAAACAGTCAGAGCTATTCCAGCTGCTGAGTTTGACAAGACTGAATAGCTACCCTTTAGGAATGTTCTCTATGTGTCAAGACTCCTGGTGTCTTCTACAGAATTCTGGGATTACTATTTTTTAAATTGAGATGGAAAATCTGCAGGAACTTTAGTCTGGCATTGTTGTATGACACAGAGCTGGGATTTGGTTCAAGGTCTTCATTTAAGTAAGTCTTCAGTTCTGTGTTTTAACCTTAGACTGTTTGAGAGGGAAGAGAGAGCTCAAGGACATGCTTATGGAGGAGGGCAGAAACCACATGCTAAAATCCCCTCCTGACACTACATTTGGTTATTTAACCAGGCATGTCTAACTACAGGCTAGTGGGCCCCATGCAGCCAAGGATAGCCACAAATGTTGGCCCACAGCAAGATTGTGAACATTCTTAAAATGTTATAAGACTTCTTGGCAATTTGTTTTGTAACTAAAGAGCCCACCATGAGCTTTATAGATGATGTCTTGACACCAACTGGCTGTCACAGTAGCAGGAGAAGCCTGAATGCATGCCAAACAGGGCTCCAGAATAATTACTTAACAGCTAAAGGGGCCAGCAGGTTTGAGGGCAGCCTGTGCTAGACTACAAGTGACATCTTATCTCAAAACAAAAGCCAAAAAGAAAATCTGAGAAGATGACTCATCTTATCCCTGTACCCAGTTAATAGACTGAGGCCTGCAACCTGCCCCTTAGAAAGCAGACAGGAGGCTCCTGAGGCTTGATTCCCAAATATCATAGGCCAAAAAGTAAGCTCTAGTTTCAGTGAGAGACCCTGTTTGAGAAATGGTGTAAGCAATACTTCTTCACTCAACAAGGAATACACAACATTGACCCCTGGCTTCCATAGGCAAATACACACACACACACACACACACACACACACACACAGGCTGCTACTTTCCTTTATAATCTCTATGTTTGCATAAACTGAGGCTTTACAGCATGTTCTTCCCCTAGAGCTAAAAAAATAAATAAAATGAAACAAAGCAAAATCTACCAGGGAATGTCTTTGACTCCAGCATTTGTCCCTTCTCTTCTTGTTATTATTGTTCTGTATAATCTATATTACCTACTTCTGAGTAGGTCTCAGCACTCGAAGCTATGATCAAGGATGAAAGCAACCAAACCAGGAATCATGCTTTTCAGAGAGCCTTCTTTCTCCAGGTCTGAATCCAAAGCAAAAATATCACAAAGGCTTGATGGCATAAATGGTAACTTACAGTCACACTGTGTTTCCTTGGAGAGATCAGATCTCAGCTGGAAATTACCGAGTTTGACATATCTCCTGAATCACACAAGCTTATCTAAAGAAGGAAGGGCCCTACTACCCTTGCCATGAGGTATTTGTATCAGAATGGGTCTCAAACATCCTCCTGGCAACAAGATCCTCCAACAACAAACCTAGAATCTGTGAAAAAGGGCATGGACATTACTAATCAGAGACACTGCAGCCACCCAAAACATTTCCTCATACTTAAAACTCCCTTGTCACTCATGGAAGAGGCCAGCTGTTCCCCTGTCCCACAATTCCTAACCACACAGGGAAAGCTTGTAAAGAAGCCTATTATTCCATGGAAATTTTTAGTTGATTTGGATTTGATACATTGGAAGCCATGTGCCAGAGACACATCTTTTCAGGAAGGTTGGGTTGGCCTGGAATCCTGCAAAACATGTTTAAATAAAATAAGACTTGTAAAACATTTCCTCACTGATAATTTTTGAAAACCAAATTAAGCTGTACTGCCTGGAAGTTACTTCTGAAATATTTCAAATTGAATCAACTCAGGATTACCCATTTTCAAGAGAGAGCAAGAAGATAGCACCAGGCACAGCATTTGCAGGACTTGGTGAAAATCATCCCTTTAGGAGACAGACAAAACTGAGACACTACCATAAGAAATTCCAGAAGTCCTTCAGGGGATGCCCCAGAGCTGGAGTAGGTGTGTGGTCCTGCTCTCTCTGCATGGCTATTTGCACATAAGTGAGATCTACTGTGAGATATTGTTCGAGTGTTGCTAAGGCAACAAGAGTGCAGGAGTTGATGGAATAGGAACCAGAATCCATACTGCTCCAGTGCCTATGTCACCAATGTGTCATCTGTATATAAGGGGTAATTAAAGTATCATTGTAAATGCCATGCATACAATTAGCTTAGGTGTTATGTGGTTTCTCTTCACTGACAAGTTGACAAGATTTAGTATCAACACAGAAACACACCCCTGTGTATGAAGGTATTTTCTGAAAGGTTTAAATGAGCAAAGACCCATCCTAAATTTGAGCTATTCTTTCCCATGGGCTGGGTTCTTGGACTGAATCAAAAGGAGAGGCTGTGCTGCGAACTAACATTCATTTCTCTCTGCTTCCTGACTACAGATGGAACGTGACCTCACACTCCTGCTACTATGCCTTCCCAACCACGACAGACAGACTGTACCATGTGATTTAGAATAGACCCTTCCTCCTTTAAGCTGCTTTTAGTCATGCATTGCATACAGTAACTGAAAAGTAAATAAAAATACTATTCAATATAAATACCAGCACAATACAGGATACAATATTGTTAAAGAACATCCATCTGTCTTTAGAAAATTAACCTATGACCCTCAGGCCATGAACACAGAACTATTTGCATGTCTGTATACAAAGACTGTTTCTATTCAGTTAAAAATGACAAAATAACAACTAGTTTGACACCTGTGTTTAACATAGAAGGTCAGTAATTTGGAGAATGCCAAAGGCCACATAAGAGCACCTCAGTGAGTAGAAAAATGGTGACTGGTGTTATCCTGAATGTTTTGAAGAAGTTCTCCCTGGGAACTGTGTACCACCCCACTGCACTTCCAAAGAGACATGGGACTGGACTGACTCTTAATTTGTCTTATTTAGCATTTGGCTACCTAAGCCACCAGTATAATATTAACAAGACGAGATGTTGACTAAATTCTGTGGCACATACTGCTCAGTATTTTGTGTGAACTCATCTGCTCCATGAAGCAGGTGCATTGTGTTTTTTCTTTTCTTTTCTTTTCCTTCCTTCCTTCCTCCCTTCTTTCTTTCTTTCTTTCTTTCTTTCTTTCTTTCTTTCTTTCTTTCTTTCTTTCTTTCTTTCTTTCTTTCTTTCTTTCTTTCTTTCTTTCTTCCTTCCTTCCTTCCTTCCTTCCTTCCTCCTTCCTTCCTTCCTTCCTTCCTTCCTTCCTTCCTTCCTTCCTTCCTTCCTTCCTTTCTTTCTTTCTTTCTTTCTTTCTTTCTTTCTTTCTTTCTTTCTTTCTTCTTTTGTCTTCAAAAGTTTTTATTCAGTACAGGAACGTTTTCCTGTTTCCATTAACTGGTTTCTTTAATTTACCACATTGCTTAGCAGCATTAGAGCACATTAGTCAAGATTAGCTAGTGAAACATTTTGCCTTTTTTTCCTCTTTTTTAAAAAATTTAATTTATTTACATTTCAAGTGTTATCCCCTTACCCAATTTCCCCCTCTCCCAGAACCCCCCTCTCCTATCCCCTCTCCCTCTGCTTCTATGAGGGTGTTCCTCTACCTACCTACCCACTCCCACCTCGCCGCCCTTGATTCCCCTACAACGGGGCATCTATCAAACCTTCATAGGACCAAGTACCTCTCCTCCCATTTATGCCTGGCAAGGTAACCCTCTGCTACATATGCAGCTGGGGCCATGTGTACTACTTGGCTGGTGGCTTCGTCCTGGGAGCTTGAGGGGGTCTGGTTGGTTGAAATTGTTGTTCTTCCTATGGGGTTGCAAACTCCTTCTGCTCTTTCAATCCTCTCTCCAACTCCTCCATTGGGGACCCTGCACTCAGTGCAATGGTTGGCTGCAAGCATCCACCTCTATATTTGTAAGGCTCTGGCAGTTGGGTTTCTTCTGGCAGAAGAGAAAACAGATGCCAGACAGGGGCACAGTGTTTCTCATGGGGACAGAGAGTGTATGAACTTGCCAGATCACTCTGACAAAATACCACAGAATCGGGAAGCTTCCAACACAGAGATGTATTTTCTTCCACTTCTGGCATGGCTTAAAGATCAAAGTATCACAGTGTGTGTGTGTGTGTGTGTGTGTGTGTGTGTGTGTGTGTGTGTGTCTACATCCTGATTTTCATTCTCCATTCTCATAATTACATAGCAATGTTCAACTTATGCATACCCTTGTAATCTCTTTCGATTTGATTACCTCTTTCAAGGTGATCCTCACAATATGCACATCTAAGGCACCTGAGTTTACGGTTTCAACTTAATGAAATTTGGAGGGAGAAATTGTATTCTGTCAATGGAAAGAAATGAAGACAGTCTGAGATGATGGTAATGAAATTCTGGAGACAGTATTGGTGACTTCTGTATTCTGGAAGACTGGATGTTTTCGCATGGCCCTTTGGACCTTAAGAAGTCCAAGTGAGGCAGATTTTGCCTTCATGTATGATAAGATGCTCTGCCAATTAGGTCTCCCAGCACTGAAGGCTTTACAAGGATGTTTCCAATGAACAGGAAAGTCAAGGGCCTTAAAGCTTGATTTCACAATGTCTGGGTTCTCATGCGTTCCTAGTAAGATGCAGAGACTAATGAAGATGAAATGCATCCTCAGCTTTAAAATAGACATCACTTCTATGAGTTGTCTCCTCGGAGAATCCTTTTCCAGTGGATGTGAACAAGGGTCCCACAATTAATTACATGTTAGCTCTCATTCCTAAAATAGCTCATGCAATTATTGAGACAATTTCAAGTGAACATGCTTTGCAAAATAAGTTACTTTTGCCCCTAAACTAGTTTTAATTAGCTACATGGATCATAAGACTAGAAGATTCCAGCTCGGATCTGAGATAAAAGCATTAGGAATGATGGCTGAAAAACACTTCTGGAGAGGGACAGGACTGTAGTGAAGGCCACATGTGATGATTATCACTATTTAATGACACTTGATACTCATCCTGGGCTGTGATTCAGCCCTGTGGATTTGGATATCATTTCCTATCTAGCCTTCCACTGCCTAAGAGTTCTTGCCCTTTCCTATGATTGGTAGGTCAGACGAATGGATACAGTGATTTGAAAGAATAATGCTAACAGCTGGTTATTAGTATGGAGATGTGTCTACATCTGATTTTCCTTCCAGTATCTAAGAAACCTTCTCATGATCAACATTCTATCACACACACACACACACACACACACACACACACACACACCTGTACTTATAGTACGCGACTATGCTGGCCATGGGAGGAAAGCAGAGTATATGCAGATGAGAAGGGGTTGCACAGTCAAGTGGCCATGGTCTCCATCTACAATGCACAGCCCACAGTTCTTGCAAGAAAGAGGATGGGGAAGCATTGGGATTCAGGCAGATTACTGAGGAACAGCAAAAGAGGATTGCTTCCAAGACACAGCAGTGACTACTATGCATGTGGTCTATGGTATATATTATACTTTAAATCCATCAAATTGAGTATTACTACTACTACTACTACTACTACTACTACTACTACTACTACTATTTATTTGGAGAGACCTTATACTGGAGAAGTCATTGTCTACTCAGGACAGTTCTGACCACTAGGACAGACCCAACTGGGGGCTCATAAAGTATTATGACATGGCACAGTTGCTGGGTTGCTTCTGAGACTCCTCCAGGACATAGTTCAGCTCTTGACAACAAAGAACTTTGCAGATCAAACTGACAAAGGTGCCCCAGGTGAGCACCCTTGCACAAAGTGTGACACCTAGATGAGCACAGATTGACCATTCTGACTGTGCCCACAGTGCCATCAATTTTGACAGTGGCCCTCTGACTATCCTCACCTCCTTTTCAGCATGAGGACATAAAACCCAAATCACCCCCCAGCCAACCTCTTAGGTCAAATCACCCTCCAGCCAACCTCTTAGGTCAAATGACCCTCTAGCCAACCTCTTAGGTCAAATGACCCTCCAGCCAACCTCTTAGGTCAAATGACCCCCCAGCCAACCTCTTAGGTCTGGTCATGGATGACTTAGGGGTCCTGGGATCCCTTGCGCTGGTCAGTGCCATCTCTGCCAGGGAGCCTTGGGCAGTCATCACAGTATCAGGGTGATCCATCTCCTTCCTTTTGGACACCAGGGCTAAGTTTTTCAGTCCTAACAGAATTTCAGATCCCCATCTCTCCTTGTTTCCCTATTTTGTCATGGCAAGAGGATAGTCTTACTAGCCTCACCAAACCCCACCACTTAGCTGTATCTCCAGAGGTATTCTCCTTATCTTCTTATTGGTACCAACTTGCCCCATCCTAGCTAAATACGAGCCTCTATTTTTGTTCCTCACACCTTCTTAACCCCAGGCTCACCAGCCACCCTCTTCTCATCCAAACCTCATAATCTGATGTACTTTTTCCCTTACTGGCTTCCCAGGTAAATGGATCCCTGGGTGTGAGGCACCCCCAAACTCCTCTATAGGCAATATCATTCTCCTCTTATCCAATTACAAAACCATTTCACTCCCATCCAGAGCAAAAGGCAAGATGTAGTATACCTGCATGATGTAGCCCTCCTGCATGGTTCTGGTTGTTTGGAAAGTTTTGTCTGTCTGTCTGTGTGTGCAGATGGGTCTACGCTTTCTGGTGCATCTGTAAGTTTTATTGTAAATGCGGGAGCTGAAATGGAAATCGGTTAGGCTCAGTAGAATGAATGATGGTAGCCACTGCATGTTTTGTTTCTGCCCGGTCTTCTTTAAGTGTGTTTACTGGTTTTGCTTTTGCTTTCTGTGCTGATGCCAGCTGCCATGCCATCCACCACTGCTAATGCTGCTTGCTATGGCTGCTTCATGGCCAGAGCTCCAAATTTATCTCTGGGTATTGTTGCTCACTGTTTTCAGCTTGCAACAGATAGGATTTACTGCAGTGCTTACTTAATAAAGTATTAAAGGTACACCTCCATGCATTCATGTACAGGAATGTACCTCTGGCTGCAGCTGAAATTCTTATACATGAATCAAAGAAGTTAACCTTTGAGTCATCTATTAGTCCCCTCTCCTCACCAACTGTTCCACCTTCTACATACAAGGGTCTTTAAATATAACTCCCTTCCTGATTTCTCTCTCTTCAGGTAGCATTGGTAGAACATTCACACTTATCTTTCAGCCCACCTTTCAATACTTCACACTGACGCAAGCTGCTGCTTTGACTCTCTATCCTTCTCTATTTCTCCCAATCTATGCTTGTCAGGGGTAGCTCTTACATGTGGACGTTTAATGTTCAAGAGACCTCTACCTCTACCGAACACCCTGTCATAATAGGGTCAGGGAATGGCTCTCTATATCTGGCAAAGGTTGATCCATCCCTACAACTCCTTTATCCATGCCTCCTTCTCTGGGGCTCATTCCATGCCTGTTTTATCTATGAGTAAAGGAAGATTACTGTAAAAAGTGAGTAGAAACTTAAAGAGGTTAACCATATTGGTCTTATAAATACCATGGGACAAGTTTGGGCTGCCCTAATCAGCTATTGAATAACACTATGCCTGGCCACTTTGGAGAGGTCATGTTGTGTGTCCTTCCCAGGCCATAGCCTCACCCACTGGACTACTAGACTCCCTCACCTCACCTCTCATTGACTGCTCTGAGCCAAATACCACTGCCACCCTTTATCTTTCCCATATATCTCTTCAGTATTGCAAACCATTTTAACTCCCCAGGTATACACTTTATGGACACACTGGATCCCGCAGACTATAATAACCCTTTGACTCTGAGCACTGCCACCCAGTCCTTATGTCTGAACATTCATACTATATTGGGGTCACCTGGAGATACAAGTGCTTCAGTCTAATTATGAATGTAAACCAAAGATGACTTTAAAAATACTTTGCTTGTAGACTCATGACTTCTTTAGCTTCTGAAGAAAAAAGACTATAGAGATATTCTAAATGTAAAATACAGTATGTGCCTGCCTATACACATACATACACACACACACACACACACTCACACATACATACACACACACACACACACACACACACACATACATGTGCATGCATGTGAGTGTGCCTATGTATGGAAGCTGAGGTTGACACTTTCTTACCCTCTCTTTATCTTTTAACTCACAGTCTTCCAGTAAACCTAGATAAGCTATACTGTCTGCTCTGCACAGCCAAGGATCCTGTCTCAGCCTCTCCATCAGTGAGTCTTCAGGCAAGCATTGATATGACTGGCTTTTTATGGAATGGATGCAGGGATCCACACTGAGGTCCTCATACTTCTGTAGCACTTCACTGATAGAGTCATTTCCGCAGCCTGTAAAAGGTGTGTGTCTTAAACAGTCAGTAATCAGTTAGAAAAGTTCTTTTTAAAAATATACCCAGCCTGGGGAGATGGCTCAGTAGTTTAGATCCCTTGCTGCTCTTGTAAAAACTTGGGTTTAGGTCCCAACTTCCAAATGATAGCTGAGGTTCAATTTCCAAGTGATCCTTTACCCTCTTCTGACCTCTGAGGGCACCAGACACACATATGGTACTCATACACACACAGACACACATGGGCACACACACAAATAAACTACATACAAAATTTAAAAGTTATTCTAAGGAAAAATTCTGATAGAATAGAGGCTGGAGTTCAGCCCCAAAAAATCAAGAACAAAAGAATCTAGGGTGGGGATGAGGGAATATCTGGGGTGGGGGATGACAAATCGTCTGGGGTGGGCATGAAGGACTATCACATGTCTTTCTCTCAACTTGCTTTCCTCTCAGAGGCAGAGGGGAATCTGCTTTGATTGTAAACAGAACTGCTAACAGGACCACGGACAATATACCCTAAAATTTCTTTCCATAGTTACCACTTGAGGCTGCCACCCCACCTCACCCACCTCACCCTCCATTTCACCTCACCACCAGCATCCAGGACCTACCCCACCTTACCACCAGCATCTAGGGCCATTCTTCACCCCCTCACCACCAGCATCAAGGACCACCCTCCACACCACCTCACCCCCAGCCGCTCAGGACCTTGGCTCTCTCAGTTTCCTACACCTTCCTTTCATCTCCCAATGGACAGCAGAAGAAGCTGTTAACAATGAAAGAGATCTTTGTTTATTTATCCCATGTAATTTCTACCCACCTCTGACTCTGTAAACTCCATCTTGAGCTCCAAAGGCTCTCAAACTTGTATAAAGGAAAGCTTATAAACTTTTGATACGTAAGAGAAATCCTCCAGTTTCACTGTATCCATGACAAAATGTAGTAGCAATCACAGGTTTGAGTTTAAACTGGTCAACTTCTTGCAAGTCAATTTTTAAAATCTCTAGGCATCTGGAAGCACACTGGTAAGCTACACCTCTTTCCCCTTCCTGTGTTCTAGCCTTAATTCACACAGCACATGGCAAGGAATCCCACAACACTCTCATCTTCTGTACATACTGCAACATATTGACCTGGGGAGTGTATTCTTTACAACTAGAAGTGCAGAATAGGAAGTCAACAAGCCCTATTTACCCTTTGTTTCCAGCACCTAGTCAGACACTGATGCAAACTACAGTCTCCACTTTATTGCATGAACATTTCTTGGGGATATGATAGCAAGCACCTTGGAGGGACACCTTGCCTCTTTAACAGTGGTTATGTCACTCAGCCGAATGGCAAAATTGAATGAAAATGTTTGGAAGGTTGGGTGGTAAACTGTGCAAACATGTGCAATCTATTTGTTCTCTCCTCCCAGGGCATGAGATGAGAGGGCCTGTACTAGAGTCCCAGGGCTAGTTTCTAACCTCTTCATTTCACCCCAGTTGCTCTGCAGTACAAAATTCAGTCACTCATGCATGTCAGTTAGGAAAGCTCAGCTTCTGTAATAAACTAACTGATGCATCTAATGGCTTGTGTTAACAGATGTCAAGTTCCTGCTGGAGTCAGGTAACATGATACTGCCTGGTCCCTTCAATTAGTAGATTTATGCACTGGATCAGGACCCTTAGTTCTTGCTTTCTGGTCATTTTTTTGTCCTCTTGTTCAATGATTCCTAAAATAGAGCTTCACTGGAATTTTCCCAAAGGCTTGTGAGAATACATATGGTTGGTCCACTCCAGAGTGTAGTTGTAGTGTTCAGTAGGTCGGCAGTGGGGTCCAAGCCTCTGTATATTTAGTAGACCAGAAGGATGATAATGTGTAGGTTGGGGGCCATACTTCAAGAGCCACTGTCTGAGCCACCTCAAGAGTCATAGACATCAGAGAAGAATGCGGAGGCATGAAGAGACAAACATCTTATTGGACTTTGAGGCAACTGTCTGTCCACCACTCAGAGTTAGTCACATAACAACTGGGTAGGAACAAAGGCGTGTGTGTGTGTGTGTGTGTGTGTGTGTGTGGGCGCGTGCGCGCGCGCACGCGCGCACACGCGCACACGCGCACACTCACCTTTATCTAAGCTCCATGAAGAAAAGACCATAGTGTGGACACTAGTGCATGCAATTGTCCTTACCAAGAGCAGGCCATCTGTCCAAAGAGTCCTGTCAATCATGTCCCCATTATCTGGGTCCTATTAATGCCTGCTCTTTGCACATTGACACTGAAGGTGGGGACCATAATCCCTCCTCTTACCACTTTTCACCCCAGCCTTCGGTAGCCAGAAAGGCTACACTGAAGAAGAAAGGAGTATGCTGCTGAGAACCCCAACAAAGAAGACCCATCTACTTCAGAGATCAGGAATAGAGAGCTACTAATGTAAGGAAAGGTAGGATCTCTACTGGCCTAAAACTCTACATTCTAACAATGTTTAACTCTGAGACACCATGGTACTCAAGGTACTGTGACAATGTACTACAGGCTTATGGGTTTCAGTGACAGATACCTCTATCTCTGGACCTTGGTGATCCAAAGTCAAAGTATCTACAGATCTGACTCCTCGTAGAGAATACCTCTTAGGTATGGTGGTGGAGACTTCTGTATCCTCAATAACCTCACTTGGTATGTGTCTCTCTCCTACCTCTTTTTTATATAAGAACAGACAGATATATCCAGCCACTCAACACTGCAATACAATGAACCTCTGCAGAATCACATCTGCATAGCCTTTCTTGATAACCATAATTGCAGTATAGAAAAAATCACATACAAAGCACATGTTTTCAAGTAGGTTTACTATTTTGCATTCATAGCTATCCCTGGCCCAATGCATGGCCCACAGGTTGGACAGGTCTTACTCATTAGAACCCAGGCTGATGATTATTTAGCATAGTTACTACTGCCAAGATCCTGTCTCTGAATCCAGTCATGTAAGAAGGTCCAGGGTGAGGGCTTCCTCAGAGAACATCTGCAGAGCCCAAGCTAATGCACAGATTTTACTATATGATATGGTTTTACTTCCCTGAGTCATTTACTTTCTCTAGCAGCATACACATTCCGCGTGACTGCTACTTTAGTCTCCGTTGCTAATGTCTTTGTTTCTCAGAAATAATTGTTGCATTCCATTTGTTAAGGAAAGTCTGTCTCTAGGCATATAGGTAAGGCAGCCTCTTTATAAGCATTAAGCCAAGCCTTCCTCAAACCCTTACAAGGTCCTTGCTGCCAGTGGCCCTTAAGTTTCATCTCTATATGGAAGAAACCTCTGTGCTGACAGTCCACTGGCAGCAATCTTCCAAAGCCAAGCTCTGTGGATTTTGACATAATGAAACTCAGAAATCCAGTGGAACTCATGTACACATCTCTTCATCCAGGTATAGGGCATAAAATCTCCTATATTCAGCTAGCTCTAAGCTGCCCAACAGCCTCCTTGGAATGAATGTAAATGCAAGTAGGAAGACATAGGGTCTGACAAGAGATTGCACGCTGGTGCCTCCAGTCTCTGCTGGCCAGAGTAAGGACATCCAGATGAAGAAGCCAAGAAAATGCCAAGGCATGGCTGTCCCAGGGCTCTCCCTCCCTGCATTATTCCATCTTCACTGGGAACAGTGAGCACCTCTTTAAAAATTCAGCATCAGGCCTCATTTACATTCAAGAGCAAATCATTTCAATCATGAAATTTCCTGCATCTGTGCAATGTGGCTGCTTTGCAAGAACAAACTGTTCTGGACAGTGGTGGAAAAAAGGCTCAAGTCTATTTGAATGGACTTGAGGTCTTAGACCCAAGCAAGGCAGCGTGACTTCAGAATGGCAGGTGATCTGTTGGGTAAAGTAGGACTCAGAAGGAGCATGGCATGAGTGCATTCAGCTTCCATATCTACATCCTGAATTCTATCTCCACAGATTCAGCCAATTACAGATAGATGTTTCGGTGGTTGCTTCTAATATGTATAGCTTTCTTATTGTGATTCTCAAAACAACAGGGGGCTTGTTTTTGTTTTTAACACGGTATCTGCATTACAGTAGGTATTATAATAAACCTTAAGGTGGTTATGATATACAGTAGAGAAAATGTGTCTCAGTTCTGGGGAAAATAGAAGGAATTAGATTTTGGGTGGGTCTACGTTTTAGAAGCAATCCTCACAGACAGAGAAGACAGTCTTCTGAAATCTTGCTTAAAAACTTTCAGAGAAGTGGTACAGTCCTGAAATGTCCTCTGTAATTTCTGGGGGTTTCCATTAAAGGGCCAAGATAATGTTTGTCTCAGCAAATCTTGAAATAGAAACATTCCCCAAGTCTAGGACAGCCACCTGGCAGTCTCTCTGGTTGATCCAGTATATCCTGGCTAAATAACCATTGTGTCTTATGCAGGGGGGTGGGTTTTGATGGCTGTTGTTCCAGCCCAGAATCTGGGAGCTCCAAGGAATTTTCTCAGAAGATTCACCTGGAGTCAGAGGAGAGCATGATGGCAAATTGAAAAGATGATAAATATAGAATAATGATAGTGGCCTTGGATCCCCAGAGAATGAGGGTCAGTGACACTCCTGGCAAAGCCAGCACCATTCCATCTGTGTAGTTCACTTCCTTGGTTTTCTAGCTTGTCCTTGTGGAGAGGGTGGCAGTAAAGATTATATATTCCTATCCTCTGGTGGTTGGACTAAAAGGATGAAATCTCATTTTTAAGAAGTACAGAATACAGAGCTAGAGAGATTGCTCAATGGTTAAGAGCACTGACTGCTCTTCCAGAGGTCCTGAGTTCAATTCCAAGCAACCACATGGTAGCTCACAACCATCTGTAATGGGATCTGATGCCTCTTCTGGTGTGTCTTAAGACAGCTACAGTGTACTCATTAATAAATACATTATTCAAAAAATAAAGAAGTACAGAATACCAACTGGGGCTGGAGGGAGGGCTCAGTGGTTGGGCACTGGGTGCACTTGCAGAGGACTTGGATTTAATAGCCAGCACCTACCTGGTATTCACAACTGTCAGTACCTCCAGTCCAAGGAAATCTGACACCCTCTTTTGACCTCCATGGACACCTCACATATAAGTGAAATACCCACACACATAAAAATGATAAATAAGAAATGTTAAAGTACAAAACAGTTAACATCAATCTACATGGACATGTAACACCCTCCTTCCCTCTAGAATGTCACCAGCTCTTTGTCCCTACATATGCCTAGAGGGTTATCTTTTATACCAAAGCAGCTAAACAGTAGGTTTCAGAGCCCAGTGTCATGAACCCTCAGCCTTAGCCACAGGGTTGCTTGAAATGCATATTTCAGCCTCCAGTACATACAGCATCACAAAAACTTGTTTAACAAGCCCACACAGCTGAATCAGAATCTTAGCCAATAGAACCCAGTCCATATTACCCAGGAAATGGGTAAGAGGGATGGACCAATATCTGCTTGTCCCCGCCTCCCTAGATAGGCCACTAGTGATTGGACACTAGATATCTACTAAAAATTGGACAAACTAGTATCCAATTCTACTGAATTCCAACTTGGGAGCCAATGAGCTTATTGGGTTTGCTTACAGAGCATGAGTAGGAGATTCCCTACAGGAGCATGTATGACCCCAAAGCAGTCATACCACAAGAAATATTCAACCAGTTTGAGTAATGGATTTCTCCTAACTCCATAGAGGGAGTCACTCTTCAGTTACTCCTTAACACTGTATATTCTTACTATGACTCCTATGAGAGGTCAACTACCTACTTATGCAGCCTAGTGTGTATTACATAATCATTTCATCCTAAATAGAAATACTCCATCCTATAAGGAAGTTCCTTAATACAGAAGGTAAATGATTGAAAATAGTTTCAGGAAGTCCCTGAAACTTATCAGATTCATTAGACCCCTCCCTTCCCAAGTAAGCAATAAAGCAGCTAAGGAGTTACTCTTAAGACAAGACAAGCTGCAAAGAAGACTATGAGACAAGACAATCTTCCTGGAAGAAGCAGAAACCAGCTGAGCTGCCTGAAATAGGTTTAGACAAACTGAGTCACTTAAAAAGAACACTCTACAACCTGTTGAGATGCCTACAGGCTGTACATTAGTGCTCCAGGTTCCCAGCATTTTGAGCTGTCCCTTATGTTGAGATAGACTTTGGTGAGTCATTTCTGCTCCTGAAAGTGACCCTTACCCACAGTTCTGTAAGTAACTTCAGTAAAACTTGTACTTTAGTCTGTTATAGGCTTCCTATCTAGGATGAATAGACATGTATTTTATGTCTCTCTAGGAACAATGTGGGAGAGGTGTGGTGGAAAAAAGTAGAGAGGAGATAAGTAAACAGTGCTGGAAATATTAGTTAACCAAAGTAGAATAAATTCAACAACTATCACTCCTCATAGAAAAATCACCTCAGAGGAACAAAAGTCATGACAACATATGGTTGATCCTCCATATCCTTGGATTCTGAATTGATGGATTCAACTAATATGGGTCAAAATGTTTATAAAATATTAGTTTCTATTGAACACACATAGACTTTTCTCATTATTAATCCCTACACACTGCTTACACAGCTCTGATATAGTATTGGGTGTTAAAGGTGTTAAGTCATCCAGAGATGATGTTAAAATATCCAGAAGAAAGTGTAAGGTCACCTAAAAACACTATATAGAAGGCACCTGGGCACCTGTGAATTATGAGCTCTGTCTACAATTCTTGGAAGATCCTGAGGGCCAACTAGAACAGGCGATCCAAGGATCGACTATTCTCCAAGAAATTTTAACAAGTGAGTAGTATTTAAAATATCTATTGTACACAACTAGCAACAGATTAGCTAGAATATAATTCTGGTTTTTAAAAGAGAGAAGTAGTACAAGTGACCACTCAGTCACTGAATGGTGTGAAGACACGCAGACATTTCACAAGTGAGAGAAATTAAGTGTCCACACAAAGGTGTCTCCTGAATTAAAGGGAAACAAAGGTGATTGCTGAAAAGGTGCATCTCTTTACACACTGATTTGGTAAAAATTAGAAATCTGGATGGTATCAAATACTGGGCAAGACATGAGCAATGAGAATGGAAATATTTGCTATTGCATGTGGGGTAAACACTCCTCAAAACAAGCAAAACCCGGGAGCTGTGGAAAGCCTATCTATCTATCTATCTATCTATCTATCTATCTATCTATCTATCTATCCATCCATCCATCTATCTACCTAGCTATCTATCATCCATCTATCATTTATCTATCTACCTATCATTCACACATCTACCTATCAATCATCCATCCAGATATATCTACCTATATATAATCTATATCTACCTGTCATCTGTCAACTTTAATCCATCATCTCTATCTATCTATCTATCTATCTATCTATCTATCTATCTATCTTCCTACCTACCATCTATCAACTATCATCTATGTGCCTTATCTATAGTCTGCCTACTTACCTACCAAGTGTTAACAGCACTTTTTGTTTTGAATTCACCAGACTCCCTCTTTCCTTAGGCTTTTCCCATAAGCATATACACATCAAAGATGTTTGTCTTATCACCCCTCACCTATTCTCTTTGCAACCCTATCCCTTTCAGCCACCTGTTCTCTGTTCCTGTGTCCCCTGCCTGCCAAAGGAGCAATGTTTGGAGCTAAGTCATATAGATTCCTCCTCCCTGCATCTACTTGTTTCTCTGCAATCTTCAGCAATCCTCTTACACAATCTGTGGTTCCAATATCCATGCAGAGTTTCTCTTTGGAAACTGTATTCTCTACTATTCTGACTCTTCTTGTTCACTTCATTACACAGAGGAAGCTTCTTATCCTCCACATTACAAGAAATCCCTAGTACCTGACCATAAGGGAATGTGTGCTCCCACCTGCCATCATCAATATACTCTAGAGCAGTGTTTCTCATTATTCCTAATGCTAAGACACTTTAATACAGTTCCTCATGTGACCCCCCCAAACATAAAATTATTTAGTTGCTACTTCATAACTAATTTTCTACAGTTATGAATTGTAGTGTAAATATCTCATATGTGGAATGTCTGCTACATGACCTCCAAAGGAGTTGTCACCCACATGTTGAGAATCACTGATCTAGAAGGTGCTTCAGTGGCCTGGAGTTGCCATGAAGAATATCTGACACTAAAACAGGGTCTGGCTTCCCCAAGGTAGACAGATGGGAATGTAGATTGCCCACCAGTACAGCCCAGATCATTGTTACATGCTACTTAATAAATATGCATTAAATGGAGGAAGTAACAAAGCCAAACAAAAGAAAATATTGCTCAAATTGTCAAAGCTGTAGGGTAACTCCACCCACGTCTACTCAGCTAGCTACCTTCTTGCACTGTGAGCCCCCAATACTAAGGAAACAATACATTTTGGGGATTGCCAAACAGCAGATGAGGGTGCATCTTGTCATTTCTGCTGTATGTGGAGTACTTGGTGAGCTTACTGTGTTGTTTAGCTAATCCCTATTTGGGGATACTCTTAAAGGTCAGGAAATCATCCAATTTCCATATGCAGGGCATTGCTTTGCCATTACCCCTTAGGGAATGATCCTAGTCTATGAAACTCTGAGCACACATGGCCAGCCTGCTGTGGTGTTCCTAAATATTCTTAAAACCCCAGAAGGGGTTAAAGTGATTGAATGAGGTTCATGAGGGTAGAAGCCAAAGGAGAAATAAAGATGCTTCAGCACAGGAGGAGGGATGCTTCACTATGTGAAGATGATGAAAGACTTGGATCCTAGGGTTAAAAGCCAAACATCACACTTTGAGTTATACAAAATTTAAGTCATACACTATTCCATTTCTGGGCTAACAAATATACAAATCCATTTAAAAATTAACTGAGTTGTTAGGTGCAAACTATCTGAATAGCCTGAGATAGCTCTTAACACTAATGGCAGTGATTGCATTTAAACAATTTTAGATGAGATCTAGGCAGTTGAAATAGTCTACTTAACTCCACTTTTTCATTGTGGAACCTGTGGTTTAAATCATCCTAACAGGCAGCATACACCAAGGACATGGGGAACCTCAGGAGGTACAAAGGAAAAACTGGAGTTTTGGAGAAAGTAGAGGCAGGTGGAAGCCATGCTGTGCTTTGAAATAAAGCAGGCCTTGGTCGCTATCCATGGTCTCTGGCTCTGCAGTTGTTTAGACTCTGAGCCTTTCTTTCCTTTCCTCCCTACTTCCAATTTCTACCTGCAAATCAGGGGCCTCTGTAAGGGTCAATCTTCTTTCTGTCTATGTGGGCACAGAAATCTTGAACAGGACAGAGACATACAAGTTGGAAAGAATCGTGGTGGTTTCTCCACCCTCCCTCAACTTCCATCACTGCTTCCTGCCCATCACACAGACCCTCAGAAATACCCTGATTCATTCTTGTGATGATTCCCACACACAGGACCCTTCCAGGACCACAGCAGTAAGTTTCTGACCCACCTACTGCTAGCCAATATTTCTCAGAAAGCACACAAAAACTGGGTCAGTAATCACAATGTATTAATTGCAGCTTCCCCAGAACACTATGACTTGCATGTTTGTATGAAAATGGAAAACTTGAAATGTAATATGAAGAACTCAGGCAAGTACAGAAGACAGTGCTCAGAGGTCCCTGTCAAGTGGTCACTACTGTGCACAATGAAAGCTGAGCACTGAAGCACTGAAATGACTAAATGCATGTCCACACATCTGCTAGAGGACCTCATGAGTGCAGTGTGAATTGCCCACTCCTGCCAGTTATGGGTAGGGCTATTCCCAGAAGCCAGCCTTGGGTGTGTCCCACCTCCTAGAGACTGCTAAGATAAAACCTTGCTACTGCACAGCTGGAGTTCAGACAGCATCCAGGTGACTGAATTTAGTGGACATTGGAAAGAATCTGCTAGAATAAAGGGTCCACAGATGCTGCAGCTGCAGCTCAAGGGAATGGACATTTACTTTGCAGCTCAAGTAAATAGAAATGTGTGCATGCTTTGACTCGTCTGAGAATACAAATGGCCCTGAGTTACAGAAAGAGATTGTTCACAGTATATGGCTCCTGTCTGCCTCTTCCAGTCTCTCTAGAGTGCCCTGTAACGCTGTCCCCAACCCAAGAATGTGGGGGATGGACTTAAAAGGTTCTTCGGCCCATGTGCTCAAGGCTCTTCCCCACTGTCTTTTCTATTAATTTCAGAGTATTTTTTTTTTTGGGTGGAGGTCCTTGATCCATTTGGACTTGAGCTTTGTACAAGGAGATAAGAATGGATTGATTTGCATTCTTCTGCATGCTAGCCACCAGTTGAACCAGCACCATTTGTTGAAGAGGCTATCTTTTTCCCACTGGATTATTTTAGCTCCTTTGTCAAAGATCAAGCGACCATAAGTGTATGGGTTCATTTCTGGGCCTTCAATTCTATTCCATTGATCTACCTGCCTGTCACTGTACCAGTATCATGCAGTTTTTAACACTGTTGCTCTGTAGTACTGTTTGAGGTCTGGGATACTGATTACCTCAGAAGTTCTTTTATTGTTGAGAATAGTTTTAGCTATCCTGTTTTGTTGCTGTTGTTGTTGTTGTTGTTATTCCCGATGAATTTGAGAATTGCTCTTTCTAACTCTATGAAGAATTGAGTTGGGATTTTAATGGGGATTGCATTGATTCTGTATATTGCTTTTAGCAAGATAGTTGAGCACATGGGCACAGAGGAAATTTTCCTGAAAAGAACACCAATAGCTTATGCTCTAAGATCAAGAATTGACAAATGGGATCTCATAAAATCACAAAGCTTATGTAAGGCAAAGGGCATTGTCAATAGGATAAAACAGCAACCAACGAATTGGGAAAAGATCTTTACCAACCCTACATCTGACAGGGGGCTAATATCTAAGATATACAAAGAACTCAAGACGTTAGACTCCAGAGAACTAAATAACCCTATTAAAAATGGGGTACAGAACTAAACAAAGAATTTTCAACTGAGGATTATCGAATGGCTGAGAAGCATCTAAAGAAATGTTCAACATCCTTAGTCATCAGGGAACTGCAAATCAAAACAACCCTGAGATTCCACCTCACACCAATCAGAAAGGCCAAGATCAATAACTCAGGCAACAGCAGGTGATGGCAAGAATGTGGAGAAAGAGGAACACTCCTCCACTGCTGGTAGGATTGCAAGCTGGTACAACCACTCTGGAAATCAGTTTGGCAGTTCCTCAGAAAATTGGGCATAATACTACCAGAGGACCCTGCTATACCACTCCTGGGCATATACCCAGAGGATTCTCCAACATGTAATAAGGACACATGCTCCATTATGTTCATTGCAGCCTTATTTATAATAGCCAGAAGCTGGAAAGAACCCAGGTATCCCTCAACAGAAGAGTGGATGCAAAAAATGTGGTATATCTACACAATGGAGTACTATTCAGCCATTAGAAACAATGAATTCATGAAATTCTTAGGCAAATGAATGGAACTAGAAAATATCATCCTGAGTGAGGTGACCCAATCACAAAAGAACATGTATGGTATGTACTCACTGATAAATTGATATTAGCCCGGAAGCCTGGAATACCCAAGATACAATTCGTAAACCAAATGAAGCTCAAGAAGAAGGAAGAACAAAGTATGGATACTCTGGTCCTTCTTAGAAGGGTGTACAAAATACTCACAGGAGAAGATACAGTGACAAAATGTGGAGCAGAGACTGAGGGAAAGACCATACAGAGACCGCCCTACCTAGGGATCCAACCCCTATAAAGTTACAAAACCCAGACACTGTTGTGAATGCCAAAAAGGGCTTGCTGATAGGAACATGCACTTGGGAGGCTTTGCCAGTTCATGACAAATACTAAGGAGGACACTCTCAGCCAACCATTGAACTGAGCACAGGGTCCCCATTGGAGGAGCTAGAGAAAGGACCCAAGGAGCTGAAGAGTGTTGCTACTTTGTTTCCAACCCAATTACCTGGTAAAAGAAATCTCAACTCAATCAGTAACAATACAAGTTATAAGCCTAGATTGGGCAGATCTCCCACTACACTACTCTATTCCCATCTATATTAGCCCATATAACTTGCAGTTTCTCCAGGCCACGAGCTTCTCTCTCTGCAGCCTCTCCATCGATCCCTCATAGCTACTCCCCTTCCTATCTATCCCCAGTAGCTCCTCCTCTTTTTCGTTGATCCTTTTCTCCTCCTCCCCAAACCCTCAGCTCCTCCTTATTCCTCTTGCCCAATCATTGGCTCAAGCCTTTATTTGAAAAGTTAAGGTGGGGAGAAGGTTCACAAGGCAACTCCTCATCTGTAGCCCCTCCCAGGAGGGGAATTAGCACCAAAATACAAGCTCAGGGCTATCCACAACAGAAGAGGTTTGCAGTATCATAGGAGGAACAACAATATGAACCACCCAGTACCCTCAAAGCTCCCAGGGACTAAACTACATACCAAAGAGTACTCATGGAGGGATCCATGGCTCTAGATGCATATGTAGTAGAGGATGGCCTTGATGGACACCAAAGTGAGAAGAGGCCCTTGGACCAGAGAAGGCTAAATGCCTCAATATTGGTGAATGCCAGGACAGGGAGGCAGGAGTGGGTGGATTGGTAAACATGGAGAGCAGGGACTGGTTAGGAGATTTTCAGGTGGGGGGGGGGGGACCAGGAAAGGGAACAACATTTGAATTGTAAATAAAAAAATATTTAATAAAAAAAAAGAAGTTTCTTCAGATAATAAGATATTGGTAAAAGGTAGTGAAGCAGAGATTTGGAAAGGCTTCTGCCTTGTGGTCATGCCATGTGTGTAAGGCTGAGCAGAGCTCCCTCCCCTCCCCAAAAAGCTGTGACACATGGCAGAAGGCAATCTTCCTGCACTGACAAGCTATACCAGAAGAACTGCCTGGCTGGCCCACAGAACCATGAGAAATACTAAGAGTTCATCTCTTAGATCACACTCAGGCTTGGCACAGTTTCCTTCACAGTAAGAAGTTCCACGACAGCTCTTGCAAATCTTATAGAGACCATACTCTCTTGTCTTGTCTCAGAATCAGGCCCATTACTATTGTTTCATCCCTCCCTCCCACACTAGACACTGTGCCCTGGGCTCAGTCTGGTCACCAACCCCCAAATATATCGTATGCCTCCAGATTATAGCATAGTTGGTAGAATTGTATCCCTAGAGAAACCAGGTTCATCTAATCTCTTGTCCTTGGAAGTATGACCTTAGGAGAAAATGAGTTTCTATGTATTAACTAAATTAGGAAGGGCCCTAATTCTGATAGGTGGCCCTATCTGAAGAGGGTGATGTCGGGGTGAGGGGGGTGGGGGGGGAGGAGACAACAGTACAACGGTAGATACAAGGCAGTGCCATGCTATGGCACTTGCATAGCACATGTAGCCAGAGCCATTGAACGGCAACCTTCTCCGGCAAAGGCTTCAGAGGAGTCTGAGCCTGTCAACACTTTAGACTCTAGAACGTGATGCTGCACAGTTCTTTCCATTCAGCCCAGCTGTATCACCCTGAAATTGCTGCTTAAGAAAATTTTAATACATAAATTCTAGTAGACACAGAACAGGGGACAGGTAAAGAATAATCACAAAACAAAACAAACATTACAACAAACAGGAGGTGCGGTGAAGTCCAACAAACTTGAGTGGCTAACTCGGTTCAGTTATTTTTGAAGTTACTGTGGCTCTGTAGTCAGCTGCCAGGGTGAGGATAAGGGAGCTGGCTTACATCCCTTGAGGGTGCCAACTCAGTCCCTTCATTAGGGGACTTCACATTCCAAATGCTCTGGCCTCAGTCCCAGTTAAGACATGCCCAGTACAAGAAAAACAGGTAGTATGTATTTTTGTATGTATGTATGCATGTATGTATGTATGTATGTATGTATGTATGTATATGCATTTGCCTGTGTGTTCACATTCATGTGTGTCTTATTGAGGTTACTATTGTTGTGATAAAACATCATGACCAAAGCAACTTGGGGAGGAAAGGGTCTATTTGGCTTACACTTCTGTTCATCACAGAAGGAAATTAGGACAGGAACTCAAACAGGGTAAGAACCTGGAGGCATACCATGTTTGATCTTTTGAGACTGAGTTACCTCACTTAGTATGATGTTCTCCAGCTCCATCCATTTGCCTAAGAATTTCATGAATTCATTGTTTCTAATGGCTGAATAGTACTCCATTGTGTATATATACCACATTTTTTGCATCCATTCTTCTGTTGAGGGATACCTAGGTTCTTTCCAGTTTCTGGCTATTATAAATAGGGCTGCTATGAACATAGTGGAGCATGTATCCTTATTACATGCTGGGGAATTCTCTGGGTATATGCCCAGGAGTGGTATAGCAGGATCTTCCGGAAGTGATGTGCCCAGTTTTCTGAGGAACCGCCAGACAGATTTCCAGAGTGGTTGTACCAATTTGCAATCCCACCAGCAGTGGAGGATTGTTCCTCTTTCTCCACACCCTCTCCAACACCTGCTGTCTCCTGAACTTTTAATCTTAGCCATTCTGACTGGTGTAAGGTGAAATCTCAGGGTTGTTTTGATTTGCATTTCCCTAATGACCAATGAAGTTGAGCATTTTTAAAGACATTTCTCCACCATCCGAAGTTCTTCAGGTAAAAATGCTTCGTTTAACTCTATACCCCATTTTTACTAGGGTTATTTGGTTTTCTGGGGCCTAACAGTGAGTTCTTTGTATATATTGGATATTAGCCCTCTATCTGATGTAGGGTTGGTGAAGATCTTTTCCCAATTTGTTGGTTGCCGATTTGTCCTTTTGATGGTGTTCTTTGCCTTACAGAAACTTTGTAATTTTATGAGGTTCCATTTGTCAATTCTTGATCTTAGAGCATACGCCATTGGTGATCTGTTCAGAAACTTTCCCCCTGTACTGATGTCCTCAAGGGTCTTCCCCAGTTTCTTTTCTATTAGCTTCAGAGTGTCTGGCTTTATGTGGAGGTCCTTGATCCATTTGAAGTTGAGCTTAGTACAAAGAGACAAACATGCTTTCTTAGAACCAGCACCAGCAGCCCAGGAGTTGCCCCACCCACAATGGGCTGGGCCCTAACCAGAAAATGACCTACAGGCTTGCTTACAGTCCCAGCGTATGGAGAGATCTTCTCAACTAGCATTCCCTCCTCTCAGATGAATCTAGCTTGTGTCAAGTTGACACAAATTAGCACAGTTGAGCCCTTATTAACTTGACACACAAATGCATCATTGCAAAGTCACAACCTTTCCTTCCTTGTTCATCTCCAGGATTACATATTAATAAAATTCAAAATAAATAAATAAATAAATACTTTCTTATTTAAAGAGGGAAGACCAGGGTCTTAATCACAGTCAAATCAAAGCAAATTCATACTCTAACAGTATAAATCGCTGTGTCTAATAGCTGAGATTCACTCATGAACATCTGGGCTCCCCAGAAGGGTCTGCATCACTTCAGGAGATCAAGTCTCCGTAGCACATACAGCTTGTCTCCGAGCTGGAAACTAGTGCAACTTTATGACTACTGCTGTGCTTGGCAGCTGTTCCATGGCACTGGCATCTCCAAAATTCTGGGGTCTTCTACTACTAGCTGACAGCACATTCACCAAGAGCCTCTCCTGGGATCTCTTCATGGTGCAAAATCTCAACTTTCTTCATGATTATCTTCATGCCTCCAAAACCAGAACCACCTGGGAGATGCTTACACTTGACCAAGCTTGGCTGCCAGTACATGGTACAGCCCTGGCTACCTCTAGACCCAGCTTGCATGCACTGACTCTGAGAAAACTCTTCCTGGAAGATTTCACCTTAATGATGCTTGTATCTTCTTAATAACAACCAATTTCTCAGCTCCCGCTGGCCAGTATCAATTGTTCCAGTAAAACAAAAGGTTTTACTTCAGTAGTTCTGGTCTCTTGTTAATCACAGCTGACTCTTTAGTCCCAGCTGACAGGCACTATAGATTCTTAATTCAAAATAGCAAATGGTCCTGATAGACCCATGAAGGGATTCTCAAACTTCCATCTGAAACTTCATAAACCAGACCTCTATTGTCTGCCTTGCTTTCAACATTCTTAGCTTCTAAGCTCCCAGAGAACAGTTCACCAAGCTTTAAACATGAAGTGGCTTTGCTTGCCCGAAGTTCAAAAATTCTTTCACAATCCTCTCAAAAAAAAATCATGGTTAGGTCTGTTACAGCAATACCCCACCATCCTGGAACCAATTTCTGCCCTGGTCTGAATTACTATTGCAGTGATAAAACAACAAGACCAAAGCAACTTGGGGAGTGTAGTGGCTATTCCTGGTTGTCAACTTGACTATATCTGGAATGAACTACAGTCTAGAATTGGAAAGCTCACCTATGATCCTAATTTGGAGGCTCAGAGATATAAGTTTCTGACCTGGATCTTGGTATAAAGATCTTGAAGCATAGTGGCTATGAATTCCAGAAGATTAAGACAAGGAGACCTCCGAGTTCAAGATCATCTGGGATTAAAGGCATGGAGGCACAGGCCTTTAATCTGGGCCACACCCTCTGCTGGAGATCTATAAGGACATTGGAATAAGGAAGATTTGCTCACTCTTCTTTGCCTGCTTTCCTCGTGAGACTGAGCAACTGCTAGATCTTTGGACTTCCATCCACAGCTGCTGCTGCTGCTGACCATTGTTGGAGAGTTGGACTATAGACTGTAAGTCATCGACAAATTCCCTAACTATATAGAGACGGCCCATACATTCTGTGACTCTAGAGAATCCAAACTAATACAAGGAGGAAAGGATTCAATTGGTTTATACCTCCACATCACTATTCATCACTGAAGGAAGTCATGGCAGGAACTCAAGCACGGCAAGAACCTAAAGGAGGAAATTATGCAGAGGCCATGGAGGGGTGCTGCTTACTGGCTTGCTCAGCCTGATGTATTATAGAAACAATGACTGCCAGCCCAAGAATTGCCCAACCCACAGTGGGCTGGGCCCTCTCCTATCAATCACTAATTAAGGAAATAATCTACAGGCATACCTACAGCCCCATCTTATGGAATCATTTTTCTCAATTGAAGCGCCCTTCTCCCAGATGACTTTAGCTTGTGTTGGTGCCATAAAACTATCCAGCACAATGAATGTATGGACTTTTGGGTATGAAGCATAACCAAGCATGTGAAAACCAGACTATAACACTGAATACTGTTCTTTAAACACTGTACAGAATTTTTTGAGACGGTGCTTCTTAACGGCCTGGAACTCACTAAATTGGCAGTGTAATAAGCCCTATGAACCTGCCTTCTCTGCCTCCTCAGCATGAATCACCATACACTCAAACCCAGATCAAGCACTTCAGAGATTGAGCCATCTCCATGGTCCCAACTGGGTTTCACAGAGGAACCTTGTAAGAAGGCTGTGGCCAACCAATGACAAGCCATTACAGGAAGATTTCAAGGATATTTAGCCCTCTATCTGACCCACAAGAAACATTTACCCAGTAAACAAATGATCACATTGTTGTGGAAGCTGCTGTTATGCTCCTATGCCTGTGTGACCTCCAACATAGGCCTTATCCTCAGGGTTAGCTGTTGAGGCTGGAAGCCCCAAGCTCAGAAGACGAGCTTGAAGATTTGGTAACCATGGCTATGGCCCAAGTCTCCTGAGTTTGCTCCACATCCTTTCTCTTCACCCCTCTATGAGCTTGGCTGTGAGAGCTCACTCATAACATGGTGGTACTTCGTGATTCAGTGTCCCCCTCCTCCATACTCCTCTCCCTCTCAGTGCCACAGAGCCACAAAAATCCCTAGCCATGCTGTCTGTCTACAAGTAAGACACCTGAAGAACAAAGGTGGTGGGTGGCACCGCCATCCCTCCTCCCCAGAAGATGCATATCCTATCATGTCAGACAGCTCTTGCAGCCATCTTGTTTCTAACATTACAGGGTTGTTTCCCTTTTCAGATAATGAAACCAAAGCTTCAATAGGTATTCTGACTTGGGCACAATTGTAGAATGCCCCTTACCCCAGAGACTCTGCTCTTTCCACCATACTCAGAAATCCGGCCACTCCTAACGCTGGAAAGTATGATTTACCAATAGCCACATTTAGCAGTCAAGGACATAAAAGTGACCCAGCTAGAAAGCATTGCCACCAAGCACTGACCACTGCCCTGATTTTATGTCCTATCTGCTGAGGAGTTAGATGTCCACCAGATACATGGTCAGCACCACTCCCCAGCACCCACTGCTGTCCCCGTCCCAAGGAACTCTGTAGTCTATCTTTCCATCCTCTAATCTGAATATCCACTTTACACAGAACACTGATTCCAAGAACCATGAGAATCACCTCAGTTATAAACTGGGTCATGTGTATGTGTGTGTGTGTGTGTGTGTGTGTGTGTGTGTGTGTGACAGTATATAGCTCTGGGCTGAGCTTCTCAGAAGCTGAAAGGACTTTCAGAAACCAAAGATCCCCACGTCTCAGCTCTTTCTCCTTCCTCCTTGAGGAAGCTGGCATCACTGCAATTTCCACCCACAGAACTTCAGAGCCTCCAACTCCCACTTGGGAACTCCAGTGGATCAACAGCCTGGCATTGGAGTCAGTGGAACCTTGGCAAGGGGCCTAGAAGTTGCTAGTGAGCTACTCCAGGACAAGACTAGGCTGCATCATTCTCTGTCTAAGCCTCAGGAGGAATCTAGCATCCTTGGCCCTGCCTTATCAGAAGCATGCAGTGAGGATAGGTTGAAGATAGCTCCAGGCAGCTTTACAACCTCAGCTTGCTACCTGCATTGCTTCCCACAGTGGCTGCAAAGACTCACCACAAACTTACCTGCATAAAAACAGCCCAAATGTATACTCTTGTAACTCTATAGGTCAAAGGTCAAATGTCTTGGCAGGGATGCATTCTTATTGGAGACTCCAGGTAAGAGTGATCACTTTACAGAAGCTGGCTGGATTCCTTAGCTTATTGCTTCATTCTTCAACTTCAAAGCAGGCAGCAGAACAGAGCTGTTTCCTCCTCATCCTTCCCCCTGCTTTCTCTCCTCCTCCCTCTCTAGGATCTCCACCCTCTCTCCTTCTTTCTAGTTTTCACCACCATCCCCCTCTCCCACTTCTCTTTCCTCCTTTACTTTCAGATTCCATACTAGAGAAAGGACTAGTCCAATCCTTTACTGGAGGTTCTCAAATAAATCAATCCTGTGTACAACTAGAATTGGACTTCCCCAACACAATGAGTTCTTCATGGGCAAGTCACCTAGTTTTTTGGGCTTGGTTGCATTAACCATTAAACCAATACAAATGGGAAAGCTTCACATTGGAGCTGGGGAGATGGCTCAGAGGTTAAGAGCACTGGCTGCTTTTCTGAAGGTCCTGAGTTCAAATCCCAGCAACCACATGGTGGCTCATAACCCTCCGTTATGAGATCTGATGCCCTCTTCTGGTGTGTTTGAAGACAGCTATAGTGTACTTACATATAATAAATATTTTTTTTTAAAAAAGGAAAGCTTTACATTTGAGTAAGAGAAACCAAACTTGTCAGAAAATTTATGTGATTAGCAGTGTTTATTATTTTTTGGAGAGGCAGGGGCATAGGTGCAGGATCGTCACTCAAAGCTCAATTTTTTTACTAGTCTGGGTGTCACAATGGTTGTGTGCTTGTCTCTCCCAAGGGAACCATGGACACAGCTGAGGCAGTTCCCTAGGCTTCTGCCTTCTCACATAGCTCGCCTAGAGGAGATCTGCAGAACAGCCTGGCCAGAGCCAGTTTCTCATGTCCCCTCCTGCCCAATTTTCTCCACCCCCATCTTCCTCCTCTTTAATTAAATAGAAACAAAACCCCAACATACAAACAATGGTAACAATTACTTTGTTGTCTAAAGAGAAGGCTCAGTGTGAGGATTGAATCTCAGGCCCTCAGAGCACACACAAATGTCACATGGACATAGTGACATACTTGTAGAGCCAGCACTCACACTAAGGTGAACACAGGGTATCACTTGAGCAGCCAGCTAGTAGCCTAGCCATATCAGTGGGCTCTGGGTTTAAGTAAGAAGTGTTGCCTCAACATAAAAGGTGAAGATCAATGAAGGATGACTCTGACATCAGTGTTGGCTTTGCACACAAACGTATGCACATTTGCATGCACAAACATACAGGCAAATACCACCCACACCACACACATATATACACCTTTTAAAAGGTCACTCTGTTTCCTTAAGCAATAAATTGGAGGCATCAGAGCAGCTGTGGAGTGGTATCTTTGAGCAAACCATCCTTGTAGACCAGACCCCACCCCAAGACCACCCCAGACGCTTCCCAAAATTTGTAGGATGACATTTTCCCAGAACAAATTAGTTCAAGACAGTTTGCAAGGAATGTGGCCATTGTCTGCTGGAGATCACAATAAAATAGATGTTTGTCTTAATTTCCTAGCCACAGACCCTCAGACTCTCTGTGTCTTCTATTAAAGGCCACCATGGCCCTCCTTCATGATGCTAATCTATACTCTGATTCCTTCTCTAGACAGGCCTCAGTGCTCCTCTTACCTACTGCTGATCAATTGCAGGGAATGATGGGCCTGTGTCTATGCTGTACTAATTAGGGAGCGCATCATTTACTCAGCCTGGGAGCCTCCTCCTCCTCCCCACCATCACAAGCCCTCAGAGGCAGGCAGCAGATTTGCTCGGTGACAGCTGGCAAGCCAGCCTCTGGGAATAAAACATTTTAGCACTTCATAAATTTCTAACAAGGTTTCAAATTGCCGCCATTTCCCTTCTCCCAGCTCCATCAACTAGCAAAGGGGTGGGGATAGAGACTAATTAAATCTACAGGGGGACTGTTCAACCAGTAACATGGCTACTTATTAAAAATAATGAACTGTTAGGACCAACCTGCGAAGTAAGTAGAAATTCTCCCTGTGGTACAAACATAGAGAAATACAAAACACTCTTGACTGTGTGTGCATTTGACATGAAGCTTAGAGATGCCAGAAAACGCAATTCTAACAAAGTCATTGAGAGATGGCCTTCATAAACCTAACAGAAGGGGACATGAAACTAGAACGATGGGAGCAGCTAGGACACTGAATAAAAACACAGGCTTGGCTCGTTATAAAATAGGTCATTTCAAATTCATTTCCTCCTATGATATTTTTACTGCAAACAATTGATTGTTGGTAGGTGGGCACCAAGCCAGAGCAGCACAATCTTCAAATCCCCAGGCACTGAAAATTTCCAAGGTCTTTGTATGTTTATTTTATTTTATTTTATTTTATTTTATTTTATTTTATTTTTTGAGAACCTCATACATGAGTGCTGTATTCACATCATTTCTATCACATAATCTCCCCCCTCAAATTCCTACTGTCTCCCCCATCTCCTTCTTTACTTCCTGGCTGCTTCAGTGATACACACACATAACATATATATAAAACATATGCTTATAAAACATGTGTATGTATATGTAATTTGATCACCATCTGTTACTTTGTAAAATTACCAGGCAGCAACAGCAGATAGCTCTGTCCACTCCATGCTGCAATAGGAAGGCTATTCTGTTAGCAAAAGAAATGTGTGCCTATAGCTGAAGGGGATTGCAACCACATAGGAAGAAGAACAATATCAACTAACTGGACCCTCCAGAGCTCCCAGCGACTAAACCTCCAACCAAAGAATACACATGGAGGGACCCATGGCTCCAGTTGCATATGTAGCAGGGGGACTGCCTTATCTGGCATCAAGGAAAGGAGGCTCTTGGTCCTGTGAAGGCTTGATGCAGCAGGTGGATGCTAGGGCAGTGAGGTGGGAGTAGGAGAGGAGCACTCTCATAGAGGGGAAACCGGGAAGGGGAACAACATTTGAAATATAAACAAAATAACCAGTTTATGAGAGAGAGAGAGAGAGAGAGGAGAGAGAGAGAGAGAGAGAGAGAGAGAGAGAGAGAGAGAGAGAGAGAGAGAGAGAGAGGAATGTGTGCCCATGGACAGCACAAGGGAGCAAAGGAGAGCTCTGGGTCACACAAAGAAAAGAAGCTAGTGGCATGGGGGAGGGGTGGCTGCAGACAACACAGAGATAAAAATCTTAGCTTTCTTCTCTTTGCTTACAAGTGTAGGTAATTACAGACAGGGGTATGAGTCTTACAAGCAGTCCCCAGGCTGAGATCAAGGCCAGGGACAGGCTGGTCACATGAGCACATGAGCACTGAAACATGACACCAAGGAGCCCCAGCAGCCACTCTGCTGCCAAGTACTAAGTGGCCATGTCCTGCCCAGCTGGACACTGCTATAAGGAAAATGCTCTGTGGTTCTGCACCTTCTTTTGCAGCCAGGCAGGGCTGACCTCTGTAGTCCCAGATCCCTGTAAGGCCAGGCCCTGCGTGCCTAGGGATGAGGGCCAAGGTGTCTACTCTGCTTCTGTTTCCAAGTAAACGTTCCTTTAAATATCAGCATGGCTACTGCTGAGGACAAAGCATGCTGGAAAGAGCACCACGAAGCTGCTCCTGGTTGAATGGCAGGTTGAAGGGATGTTTCCAATATTAATTGCAGCTTTGCTAATGCTTGGTCTGGGCCATCACAACTAATTGACGATATGAATTGACAGCACTGCTCATGATGTCTTCTGTGACATTCGGGTCAGAACTCCAATGATTTGCTAATTAGCATCTTTGGTACTTGGCTCATCTCACCAGAGAGAGAGACAGAGAGAGAGAGAGAGAGAGAGAGAGAGAGAGAGAGAGAGAGAGAGAGAGAGAGAGAGAGAGAGGAAAAGAGAGAGAGAGAACACATGTATGTCTCTGTGTGTGCCCATATATGTATGTGTATGTGGACATGTACCTGTGTGTGCACATACACCTGTGTATATATGTGTATATGTGTGCATGTGCACCTGTGTGTGTTCACTAAGGGATGAATTAAAGGGACAAAAAATATCAAGCAGAATAATGTGATGAATTGGAAAACTATGTACTTATCAAACATTTTGAGAACCTACAAAATGACTCAGCAGGTAAAGGTGCTTGCTGCTCCAGCCTGACATCCTGAGTTTGCCCCCTGAACCCATGTAAAGGTAGACAAAAAGAAACTGTATGAAGCTGTTTTCTGACATCTACACACAGGCCATGACTGGAGTAGACTCTCACTTACACATTCATATTATATATCATAATAAATAAACTACTTAATTAGAAGAAAGACCATTGTGGTATTGAACAGATTTTAGGAAAACATTTGAATTTATAACACAGCACAAACCATGACATAACTAAAGGACATACAGTCATCTAACCCCATATAACATCCCAGATTATTCCATGTCTCTAACTCATGAGACTGCAGTGTAATCAGTCTAAAAACAACACTGTGACATTCTTGCCTCACATTCCATAAACTCCCAAGGAGTCTTTCACACTCATCCAGTGCAATGCTTCCTACAGTTATGTCATTCCTTCCGCTAATGGCAACCCAAACCCTTACTCGTGCTTCTAGTGAGCCCTGCAGGCATATCTGATGAGGTCCAGCATGATCCTGGCCAGTGTCTGAGTGTAACAAATAATCTTGCTTGAGCTTATTCTCAATAAGACACCAAGCCTATCCTGATGTTCCTGAGAGTGAGTGACTATCTGAGCATTTCCCTAATATCCTTGGGGCCACATCTACAGGAACTCTGTGTACTGTCACCCAGTATAGAATGGTTTCTAGACCAGAGCAGCTCCCAAGGAGCATGTTGACTAGAATAAGAAAACTTGAACTGAAAGCAATTAGTCATTGGGAACTCAAGCTAAACCCTGGACTGTGGAGGGCCTCAGACAAAAGCACCTGGGAATGAAGAAAGGGATGCCATCTTACTCTGGAAATGAAGGCAGGTGGAGCCCCCAGGATAGGAGGCTGTAGCTCACTCAATAGGGAAGTGGACCCAGTGTCCCAGGCTGTAGTATTAATGAGCAGCTAAAAACATCTTTTGATGTCAGAATGAGTTTGTTTGGAAACCAGAATCTTAGAGCCTCCTATAAAGGGTGATGGTAATCTGTTCAAATTAGCACACATAAGCCTTGACCTCAGAGACTTCCCATCATCCTTCCACCGCCATTAATTTTTCTCACCCTACAGGAACACTCCACATCAAAGAATGTCATTCTCAGTCTTTGATACTCTGTTCTTCATGAGGTCTTTGTAATGGCTTGATTTTCAGAGCTAGGTATTATATAAAAGAGGATGAGTCACATAGATGGTTCTTACAAAACGTGGGAGTCTGATGAGCAGCTCATAGATGACCTCAGCTAAACTTAACCTGTCCGGCAGAGATGCATTCATGGAGCCAGGAGAGATGAAACTGGTGGTGCCCTTCTGGTACCTACAGGTAAGCTTCACTTGCAGCTCAAGAGCCCTTAAGAGAAACCAAATGCAAATCAAGCTTCCTCCGGTCATTTCCCAGAGAGAAGCTTCTATCTGCCATCCTGGCCCTAAGTCATGTCCATATGGAAAAAGTAATAACAGAGTCACTTACTGAGCCACCTCTCCCTGGGCTCGCTGGACTCTCTTTGACTAGCCACACATTACCATCTTCTGAGTTTATAATTTTTTACATTCTCCAAGCTTACCAGATGCAATGGATAATCTTGGTAGTTACCTTGACTACATCTGGAATCAACCAAAATCTAAGCAGCTGGACACCACTATGAGGGTTTTCTTGGTTACATCATTTGAGGTGAGAAGAATCACTCCAAATCTAGGTCACACCTTCTGGTGACAGCCCACATAAAAGAACACAGAAGAAGGAATCTTTGGATTTTTGTCTCCTTGACCAGCAGCTCTCTAGGAATCCTCTGGGACCCAAGCACCAGATTGGGAATATTGACCCATCCATTTCATGAACTGAACAATTACTAGAATCTTGGTCTTTCCATTGTTTCACTATACACGGTCTGCAGGCTACTCTAATAAATTCATGTATGTATATATACATATAACATACACATACGTATACAATCAGTTATTTAGAGAACCTAATACAACAGGACTCCAACAAAGATTACAGAGTCACCCTCAATATCTGATCTAAATGGGTTTCTTGGCTTCTGCAGCCGCTGGGGATGACTAGTGATGCTGGTCAGCCTTCATCAGGAACCTTATCAGGTCAAGCTAGCCATATACCCCTCACCCATCCACAGATCTCTGACCCTGGACTGTAAATCCTAGCTCTTCCTACCCAGTTGCTCTACACCAACAAGCTCCCTGCCTGGTCCTTATACCTGAAGACATCATTTCCTTCTCCATCAATAGCTCTGGCTCTTCTCTAGGGAAAGCCAAGAAATGTCTTTTGAAAGTACCCCATGAGCTTTCTAAAAATACAAGTGAGTTATTACATCACTGGTTCCATTTTTTCCCCTCAGCCAAAACAGGAAGTTGCCTTTGACATTTCTTCAAAGAATAGCTTCCTTCTCTCTCTTTTTCAGTTTCTCCCTTTTATTGAAACATGAAAGCCAAATTTAGAATTGGTTTTCCAACTTCTTTACACTGTTTCCCCTCTATCAGCAGAACAGGATCAAAGGATAAAAACAGGGATGGAATTGTAAAGTTTCCCATTTTAACTTCATGCAGTCACAGAGGCTCTATCTGAGGCGGGGCCCAGGGTGCACAGACCAGTGCACTGTTACTGTAGAGTCATCCACAGTATGTGCACCTGAGTTTCTTCATGAGATCATATCATTGCTGCCCAAATCCCTGGACAGTTCCAGACTTTCAGCACAGCTGAGGGTAAGGACTAACAGATGGCATTTAGCACCTACAACCCACCTACCAGATCCTGGCTCAGCCTTCTATATGTGTGTGCTTACCTCCTTCTTATGCCAACTCTATGTGAGGCAGATGCTATCAAGAACCCATTTTCCAGATGAGGGGACTGAGATGCAGGCTACACAGCTTCTATGGAAAGGAAGAGCGCTACAAGCTGAACACCAACCCTACATGGAAATGTATCTTAGTTACTATTAAAAAGCATGATCATGCTGAGGATACAATAAAATTATAACCAAGAGTCAAAAGGAAACCAAGTGAAGGAACTCTGGAGGCCATGGGTAGCCCTTCCTTTTTTGGAAACTTCTAGAGGATTTGGAAAATGTGCATAAGAATGTTACAGACAATGGTTGGGAGGGGCTCTTGGAAACCTGTGGCAGTTTGGGTTGAGCCTTGCTACTTATAAGCTCTCTCCAGAAGAGGCTTTGAGGCAGCTACAGTCTCCACTGGTAGGAAGCCTTGATGAGGCATGTAGATGGCTGTAAGTTCACCCAATGCTACCATGCATGTAAGCCTTTTTTTTTTCTGTTTGAGAAACAAAGGAATAGAGATCTTGGCCCCCAGTCACTGTCAGTGGAGACCCAGGCAACTTTATCATACTTTGCAAAGGATGGTGTCTCCGGCTATCCCCTAACCTTCAGATCGCTTTCACAGATCCAAGGTGTGATAGAGGCACCCGGGTGGAGAAGGAGAGAGGTTCTGGAATTCATCAGGACATCTTCTGAAGAGAGGGGTTCTGAAATAGAAATTTGTGAACACAAGTGCAGGGGACGATGAACAAATTCTCTTTTCCATTCATAGATCCAGGAACAGGCTGGCTGTTTTGACTCATCTTTCTGACTCCAGAACCTATGTGTTTCTTCTCTGCACCCTCAGTGCCAGTTCATTTCCATCCTGACTGCAGCTCTGTGTAAATCAAGCACAGGCTAAGAAAGAATGAAGGTGCAGAGGAGACAGAAGTACACTTTTTTTAAACTCTCAATTACTTCAGGTAGAATTCCAAACCAATTTGTTTGATTTGCTGTTGTTGTCATAAGCTCAAGCCTAGAAATAAATTCCATGTCAGCATAGTAGGAATAGCCTAAAGTAGGAGAGTAAGTTCACTTTACACAAATGTTTTATTTCCAGGAAAAATGTGCACATACCACACCACAGGGAGAGAAGGCAGAACGTAAAATTGATCATGGAATCTCTGTGTATTTTCTTACTACATCATAAGATGGACTGAGGTCATGAAAAATATTCTTCTTGGCTTCATATTCTGGTCAATTTATAAGATGGATGAGAACTGTCATAAAATTTATGCAGAAAAGATTGAGTGCACATTCTAACTATGACAATGCAAAGTAAACTCCTAATTGTCTTTCCCTTGGGTTTGAGACATTTCATATCTGAGTCCCCACATAGTTGTGTGTGTGTGTGTGTGTGTGTGTGTGTGTGTGATGTCCACCCTGCGTGATGGTTAACATCAACTGTCAATTTGACAGAACCTAGAATTATCATAAAGACAAAGTTCTGTCCTGCACATGAAGAAGGGTTTCAAAGACTGAGTAGTCTGAGTAAGAAGACCTACTCTAATGTGGGGGGCACTGTCCCACTCTGGACTTGAGATCCTTGGCTTGTAAAGGGGAGAGCTGAGCACCAACCACTCCTTTCTCTGCCTTCCGACCATAGATGCAATGTGACCAGCTGCCTCAATCTTCTTCGGCTATCACTTCCTTGCAATGGTTCACTGTACCCTTCAGTTCTGAGCCAAAAGAAACCTTTACTTGCTCCAAGTTGCTTTTGTGAGGATTTTGGTCACATGATAAGAAGAACAAGCAATGCATACAGTTTGGGAAACCAACTGAGCTCCATTGGCAGTAGTCCCCTTCTCCACTTCCCTTGGCTGAAAGAACATCTATAGCCCAAATCCTTCTTCTCCCTGTCAAGACACTCTCCTGCTGGAGAAGCTGGAGAAGGGGTAGAACATCTGGTATGTTGACATGCATGGTACCCTGCATGGTGTTAGTCAACATCTTTCTGTGTCTCTGTGTCTCTGTCTCTGTCTCTGTCTCTCTCTCTGCATATGTGCTAATGTGTTGCATATGAAGGGAAGACATCAGCATCAGGTGTCTTCCTCCATTGGACCTAGAGCTTGGCAAATGACTAGACAAGTCAATGAACACATGGGATCCACTTGTCCCCTTCTCCTGCCCAGTGCTGGGGATGCAACTGTGGACCAAAATGCCTGGCTTCTTTTTTTAAATGCAGGTGGTGAGTGTCTGTGGTCAGGTCCTCATGCCTGTGCAAAACTTTGCCCAATGAGAAATCTCTCCAACTTTTAGATGCCCTCATCTGATTACTATTTATCTTGAACTAGGGCCTGCAACAAACTGCACAATGTGACAGGATTTGGATTAAGAAACTTAGGATCCAGAAAGCTGGCTTGGTGGACATAGGCATTTGCTGCAAAGCATGATGACTTTAGTTCAATCCGTGGGACCTCTTGTAGAAAAAAAAATACCTCCTGAAAATTATCTTCTGACCTCCACCCTAATTCAACAGCATATATGTGTCCCCCCACACACAAGTAAGTAAAAAAATAAAGCCAAGGTATCTATAGGCTGGCTTGTGAAGTCAGGAATCAAGAGACAACTGCCATAAATCTGTGGCTTAATACAACAGAAAGTTCAAACCTGCATGTGGTATGGGTGACAAAGGAGAGCCTTCCTCGCGCCTCTCCATTCCTGACTTTACAAGCCAGCCTATAGATACCTGGGCTTACCAACATGTTGCTCCACTTCTTGCCTCTGTCTCACATATCTCTGTTCCCTCTAAGACTATCTCCATGATCCTCTTTATAGTATCTTGTTTAGGACTCATCCTAAATCCTGGTTGACTCAATCTGCATATTCTTATTTAATTCTATATGCAAAGGTTCTGTTTCTACCATGCAGCATCAGGTGACCATTGGTCCTAGAGAGCACCATTCAATCCACCCACAGCAGCACCATAAAGCACCAAGCCAACTACCCATAACTCAGGCTTATCAAGAGCAGGCTCAAGTGTCCCGTTTTTCTTTGACCATATCAATAGGCATTTGGGAACAAGACACTGCAGCGGGCAGTTCTATACCTGAGAACTGTGGATGTAGGGACCTCCTTTACACTTATCTACCATTTATTAAATAAACAAACAAACAAAAAACAAACAAATAAATACAGTGAGAATGATCTTATAGGCAAGAAAGCAGGCAAGATCCTGAGTACAGGGAAGTGTAGATTTAGATGCCAGCTGTTTTGCAGCCATTTTTCAGAAAGGCCAGATGCCCACCATTTATGACCCTTAGGGATCCAGTTGAAGCTGAGTCCAGATGCATCCCTACTACCAGGAAGGAAGACATGGGCCCTTGGGAAGCTGAAACTGGGTTGAACCTTACCTACTGGGAACAGGGCAGCATGCCAGATGAGACCCTGCACAGCTGAGTGCTTCTTCTGAGAGTAGCGACTCTGAAACCACATCAGGTATAAAAGCCAGTCTGGCCCTTTGTCAACACAACAGCTTTGCCAAATAAGGCAGCTTATTTCTCCTGCCTAAAATTGTAATATAAGGCATAGAGAGTAGCCAAGACGGTTCAATGGTTAATACCACCAGCTGTCAAGTCTGAGGATCTGAATTTAATCCAACTAGGACTATCCATTGCTAGTCATCTGACCCCCACACAAATACACACCCATGCACATGCACATACATGTACACACATGTATACCTGAATACATACATATATATGAATACATACATATAGACATATACATATACACATAAAAAACAAATACATACCTACCTACATATATACACTTATGTACTGAAACGTACATATATAGACATACATACAGACACACACAGACACACACACACAAACACACACACCCACACACACATCACAGCACAGAACAAAAAGATAGCTGACCTGAAGAAAAGAAGAGCATGTACATTTCAGGAGTGAAGGGAGAGACATGGACAGAAGCTGTTGTGCAGAACACTGAGTGGTATCAGTGGGGTAGCAGCATGCAATTTCATGAGTAACACATGCAGAATCAAGAAGACAAGATGCTCTTCAGAATCTCCCATGACCTTTAGTGACCTCTCAATCCTAATTTCCAAAACATTCATCTGGGAAAATGCCTTTTATCCCTACTGCCTGGCCATGCAATTGAGAAGTTATGTCCTCCTTCTTCACAGTAATCTTAATGCTAAACTTTCATTAACTATAAGGTTGGAATCAGCTTACTCCAATTCATTAGTGTAAACCAGCACACTTTCCTATAAATGTATGAATTAGTGTAACTATGAGACTGTAATAAAACTTTGAAGATATTCTTATGTATATATGTATACACACATACTGTGCTGACCTGGAACTTACATATTCTACCCCTGCCTCATGAGTTCTAGGATTATAGGCATATACTACTATGTGTCACCTTTAAAAAAAGCCACAATATGCAAATTTAAAGCACTATTGGATATAAATAAGTCTTCTTCATACTATACACCATATTAATCATTATTTTCACTCTTGCTTCTGGTGAGCTTGAAGCTAGTAATCCTCAGCAAGATCACTTGATCGGCACAAATCAGACCTCTTGAAGATACTCTAAGACAACTGGTCAACCATTCACAGCCCTTCCCCCACATCACCACTCACCCCTCAGCCTTTTCTATATCCATTTCACTCGCTAAAACTAGGAAAGTCACATCTTAAAACAATTGCAGGGCTGGAGAGGTGGCTCAGAGGGTAAGAGCACTGACTGCTCTTCCAAAGGTCCTGAGTTCAAATCCCAGCAACCACATGGTGGCCCACAACCATCCGTAATGAGATCTGATGCCCTCTTCTGGTATATCTGAGGACATCTACAGTGTACTTACATATAATAAATAAATAAATCTTTAAAAAATAAAAATAAAATTAAAAAAAAAAACAATTGCAGTATGACTTGTGGACAAGATAGATTTAGTCAGACATAGGCACAAAAGTGAGACTCATCTCTAATTGGCAAGAAAGTATCTAGGGAGGGCAGCTGGAGAAGACTGATAGACCTGCTGTGGATAAAGATCAGAGGTGGAAGGACTACAGAGTATAAAAGCCTTTCAGACAGAATGCGACACAACTGTGCAAAGCCCAAGAAAGGAGTTACTGTGAACTCGAAAGCAAAAAGAGCCCAGGAATCAATACATGAGAAACACATAAGGAGAAAGTCGACCACATGCCTTGAAGGTCAAAATAATGACTCTGGTCTCTGTTCTCTGAGCAAAGGCCAATGGTGATCATGTTTAACAAGGGTAGTGTAGCTCAGTAATAGGGCTGGAACTGTCTAACATGTAGGAGGCCTTGGGTTCATGCTCAAGTAAAATAAAAGGAAAGAATTGGTAAAAATAAAATAAAATAACCATTGTATTTTAAAAACTCCAAGAGACTTCTCATTGAAACTGGAAAAAGGAGCTTGGCATGTTCTTCTCCTCTACAAGAGAAGAGGGAAAACCTTCATGGATAAAGAAGCATCATCAACTGCAAGATCCCAGCAAACTCTGAAGTGCAAACCTTCTCACAGCAACTTCCGACCTTCACTTAGTGGCAACAATAAAAGGCCAGAGGTAGGGCATTTTATAAAGAGCATCAGACCCTCATGTCTGCAGTCTTGAAAAGTCAAGGTCAAGGCACTGTTATGGTCCTGTTTGCTACTAGCCAATACACCTAGTCTCATCTTGCTGTGTTCTCCCCCCCACCCACCCCCCCACCCCCTCGGGAGGAGCAATGAAAAACCTGGGACTCTTGTGAATGGCTGACCTCACTCATGAGGGCTCCACATTCAATTGCTACCCTCTTCCCTGAGACTCTACTTAATACCAACAAACCAGGTATTAGTCCACAAAGAGATTGTAGGAGAAACAAACGCCCAAGACATTAAGCACCTTAATGAGACAATGTCTATAACACCAACTCTGACCAGTTTTTCCTCCAATTGTCCAAGCTTTAATATAGCTAACCAGTATCTTCTAGATATTCCAGAGAAACTCACAGCACAAAAGGAGGAGGTCACATTAAAAACCAAGCCAAAACAATAACAACAAAAACCATAAAAATACAAAACAGGATGGAACAGAATCCAGAATGCAAAAAAGAAAAAAACTATAATTCTCAAGAATTGTAGATCATAATTGATAAAATAATAATAAAGTGGTGATGAAAAATATAAAAAATAAGACCCTGAAAAAGATAAATAGGAGAACAACTATACATCAAATTAGAATCTCAGCAACACAGAAAAAAGAAAGGAATTCATAAGAAAATAATACAAATATTTGCATTTTCAGAAAAATGTGAATAAAAATCAAAAAGATCAAATATAAGTGAGCCCAAATAATACAAAAGTAAAAGAACATATAATAATAAATGTATTATTGCATAGGTCCTAACAAAATGACAGCAAGCAAAGCCTGAGTTAGGTAGCCAGTTCTTGGTACTACACCAAGAGAAAGGGACCAATTGTTACTTCCCACTCTACAGGATATTACTGTTTCAGTCATTTTGAAAGGATCACGTTTTAAACAGAAAAAGAATGTGTTCTTGGTTAAATATGGAGAAGATGAGTTTGGAGAGGTAAGGATGCTGTCTGGGCGCTATTTGGGGAACCCACAGGATGATGAGCAAGTGGATTTTAAATGTCCCCTTGTTAGCCAGCTTATGGAGCAAACAGGAAGTGATGCAATCTTCAGGAGGCAGGCCTTGTGGAAGAAAGTTATGTCTTGGGGACTTTCTCTTGACAGGGATAATCAGTGTTTCCTCTGTCTCTCTGTTTCTCTCTGGTTTTTTTTCCTCTCCCTCTCCTTCCCACTCTCCATTTACCCCTCACCTCTTCTCTTCTCCTCCACCCTCTCCCTTTCCAGGTCTTCCTCCCTCTGGCTGACCTGATATGAGCAGGGTTTCTGCACAATATCAGTGTGTTTCCAGCCACAATGGCTTATTTGTTTATATATAACCAATCTTTTACTTCTATACAACCTATCTACTGCAAACTAAAAACACTGGTGTAACTAAAGATCATATCAATACTTGCAAAGGCATCCTGTGTTCACAGATTAGAACAAAGAATACTGTTAAAACTTCTGCACTACTCAAATTTATCTGTGGACTCAATACAATCTCTACCATAGCATCAGTATTACTCTTCATGTCAGGAGAAAACACACAACTGTGTGCAACACAAAAGATTCTCAATAACCAAAGCAATGTTGATTCAAAACAGAAAAGTCAGAGAATCATATCGAGATATTTCAAAATACATTACAAAGCTACATTTTCAAACATACTGCTTCTGGGAGAAAAGAAGGCACCAACCATGGAAAGTCAAAGACCCCATACATGGGCACATGCCTGAATTCTAGCACTGAGTATCTCAAATGCAAGATTAACCTGGCCTCCACACAAAGACCTTGAACAAGGCAGGGACGGAGGAAAGGTGGGACAGGAAGAAGAAGGAAGGAAAGAAGTCAAGCAAGATAACTAAGAAGTAAACCCTTAATTTTAAAGTCAAGTATCCTCCTTCTTATTTTCATTAGCTTATATTCATCATGCAAAATGATGAAAATTATGTCTTCACTCACCCAGACAAGTATGTGCTCCTGGGCATATCCCATTACACCCTGCTCTCCCCAACACAGTAGTCTCTTTCCTGCCCTTGACTAGTCACCACTCCTTCCCTCCCCCTGTGTGTGTGTGTGTGTGTGTGTGTGTGTGTGTGTGTGTGTGTGTGTGTTAGAAAACCAAGTGAGATGGAGAGACACTCACTGGAGGGTCAGCTTTCTCTGGCTATTGCAGTCTTCCCAGCCCTTGTGTAACTCCTCAGAGCTCTGACCATTCTATGCTAATCCTTGTTTCTGAGTTGACCTTTCCTTCCCCACAAAGTCCAACTAGATTTTTTCCTTGCTGGTTTTCTTTGTTGTACATGGAAAGGTGCCTCTGGTTTGACTGACCCACTAACACAGCATATGGGAATGGCACAGGAGTTCCAAAGGGCTTTCAAACAACCACAGCTTCCTTCTGCCTTTCCCTGTCTTCTGTTGGAAAACAAATTTACCAGCTGGGTGTTACTTTTACCCTACAAAGACTGGTGAATAATTCCTTTAAAATAAAAGTTCTAGTACTTCTTTATTGCAAGTACTGATCATAGGCTAGTTCCTCTGTGGGAAAACCCTTCAGAACAGTTGGCAAGGGCCTCCTATATGAGGACAATGGTTAGTGAGATGCCAGTAATTTTTGCAGTCTAGGGAACACTAAGGATAAGGTCTCCAGATCAGTGTTGCCTCAGCATTCCAAAAGCATCTTTAAATGTGGACCCCACTTGTCTTGTTCCATGTAAGCTATTATTCAGTTAGGGGCTCAAATTTAGGGGGAAAGCATAAGTCTTGCATGAACAAGATCTTGGGTACAATCACAACTATTGTGCACCCAAGTCCAGAGTCACATGTAAAGTGTAGGCCCCTTCCCTCTTTTGAAACCCACAGCAGCATTTTTACCTGCCCTGGACCTGCCATTTAACCACCAACACATCTGACCATCCCATCATGATGATCTAGGCCTTGAACCAAAACTAAAGTTTTCTCCTCTTAAGCTTATTATCTTGGTTATTTTGTTAGCAACAGCAAGCCAACTAACAACAATACACTTGGTAAATTTCTCTAAAACATCCTCAATAGTTGGATAAATTCTAAGGAATGGAATTTTTGCAGCCAACAGATTTCAGTTTACAATTTTTAATATGAATTGTCAAATTCTCCCCCAGAAAGACTGTGCCGTTTAATGCTGCTACAATATTTATTAAAAATATTCTCATTAAAGTACTCATTGCATATGGTACCAGCATAGGCACTGTCTTGGTTCATAGCAAGGAGAGAGACATACAGTCTGTCTTTCCAGAGCGGAGTCCCAGGGTAAGGGGAGAAACAGTGTCATAAGTTTATAAATAGATACTCCCATGTAATTTATTTTAACCAAGAGAATAAAGACAAAAACTAATTGGATGCAACTTCAGAGCTCATCATCAGTTATGGTCCCTTGGCTGGTGTCTTACTTAGGGTTTCATTGCTGGGAAGAGACACTATGACCATAGAAACTCTTATAAAGGACAACATTTTCTTTATGTGAGTCACATGAGTCAATGAGGGGGGGGGGGGCATACCTATTCAAACCACCACAACTGGGAACTGACTGGTCTGAAAAGAGGCTGCCTGGGTAGAAAGAAAGTTAGCATACAGGACGTGAAGATAAGCAGGAGATAGGCAACCATGTGAAGCATGCACACTGGGCAGTGTGGTAAGAGATTAACAAGAACCAGGTGACAGGAAGCTTGTGTTATCATTCAGATACACAGCTAAGCCTGGGCCATATATATTCATGGAAGGAAAGAATGGCAGATGTATATCAAGCAAAATAACATTTTTTATTGCACAATGGTAGAGCCCTGACCCTGCTAATCAGTGAGCCTAGGGCTTCCTACTTTCCTATGTCTGTTTATACTACAATGACAGAGGTAGACAATACCACCTCCATTTGCCCATTGAAAAGTCAGGGTCAGAGAATCCACAGTATGCGTGTAGATAGCCTGTCTTTAAAGCAGTGTGGTACTTAAATCATATTCTTCCTGCCAGGAACCAACTTCCCACTGCCACACAGACTAGCATGATGAAGTCTTTAAAATAGCCACACGACTACCTGAGCTATGTACAGGTGACAAGGAATTCAGTATTTTATTTACTGCATATAGTCTTTAAATTGCCTATTGCTACATTATCCACCAGATTATAAGCTGTGTTATTTATAAAACAAAACAAGTATCACAAGAAGCTGGGGAACAGAAATAAGGCTGGCCACATCTCCTGGAAATAGGCTATTTTAAAAAAGAACTAAACTTGGTCCTGCTGGGACTAGAGAGATGGCTCAGTGATTAAGAGCACATGTTGCTATGGCAGAAGACCTAGAACTCAGGTCCACCAGCTCACAAGCGCCTATAACTCCAGTTCCAAGGGACTCAATAACCTCTTCTAGCCTCTATGGGTAGCTGCACACATGTGTGCACACACACAGTCATACACACATACACATAAATAAAAACTAAATCTCTTTTTATAAACATTAGTTCAGGTTACTTGTTTCTGCAACAGCACAAAATCAACTTAGCTCCTGTAGTCTTGTTGTTTCATGAAATAAATTTCAACTATATTGTCAACTGACTCATCTTTAAACTTGAAATGGTAATGCTAATCATTTTATAGGGGTGAATCACACTGGTAAAAACATATGGAGGTTGGAATACATGAACCAGAAAGAATGCATCTTTTTGGAAAGCCATAATATGAGATGGAATAGGCCAGCACCAAACATTGGTGCTCTGGCTTCTGACAAAGCTTCATGTGCACCATGAGCTTATCTCTCATGAAGAGAAAACACAATAAAGCATTTAGAAGGAAATTCCATCAGGTGTATGGTCTGTCATGTTAGGGTAGAGATGAGATCACACAGAGGAGACAGTCCATACAGAAGCCACAGATGAAAGAGTTCAACAAAACAGCCCTATTACTTAGGAGACTTAGCCTATTGAACCAAGTTCTCCTGAGTGCTTGTCCCAGCTATAGATTTAAAGGGTTCTCAGTGTTTCTTCCAGGGAGGATGCTTGAGCAGCTCACCAGAGAAAGAGCCTTGAAAGAATCAATAGAATTCCAGTCCCAGGTGTCACTGAGAATACAGTTTTTCCAGTAGCAAATCCTAGCATTGTCTTTGAGATGTACAAGATAACTCGAGACCTCATATTAGCAATCATTATAATTCATTAATTTCACGTTAGAAACAAATTATTTACTTTTACAAAGTTTACATTAAAACTCTCTCTCTCTCTCTCTCTCTCTCTCTCTCTCTCTCTCTCTCTCTCTCTCTCTCTCTCTCTGTGTGTGTGTGTGTGTGTGTGTGTGTGTGTGTTGGTTTTTCCAACTTGACCCAAGCTAGGATCACATGGGAAGAGAGAACATCAGCTGAGAAAATGCTTCCATCATATTGGCCTGTAGGCATTTTCTTGTTAACGATTAATACCAGAAATTCCAGACTACTGTGGGTGGTGTCACCCCTGGGCAGGCAGTCCTGGGTGGTAAAGAAAGCAGCCTGAGCAAGTCAGAGGGAGTAAGTCAGGAAGGAGCATTCCTTTAAGGTTTCTTCCCTGATATTTCTTCATGATTAACCACAAGCTGTAAGCTGAAATATATCTTTTCTTCTCCAAGTTGCTTTTGGCCACTGTTTTATCACAGCAATAGAAAGCAAACTAAACAGTATGACATTGAAAAGTAAATTCAAAGTCTTGTAAATGTAAACAAGCAGAAGAAACTGTATAGAAGATTTTCATGTAATTTTATGTATAGGTGAGTATATAATATATATGTTTTAGAAAGACACAAGATTAAACCATGACACAGTAGCACCTGATTCTTGTCATTTATAACTTATGATTTAATGCTGATGGACATCAATACACTTGGTCATGATGATGGCATTGTGCTGTCTTACTATGCACAATGAAACATAGCAAATCCTAAACTAGGAGCCAATATACTGTTTCCAGAGAAAATGCTGATAACTGTAGCCTTCTCCAAAGCTATATCAATCCACAACCAACCCAAATTTAAATTTGAAGGGCTTGCCCCAATTCTGACCTAAACATATAGGCAAATTTTTGGAGATAAAAACATAGAAAGACACTGCTGGCTTGGTTAGCAATCCTTATACTGTTAGGAACATCACACAAATTTCCAAGCATTTTCTAGACAGAGCTCGTTGTAGGCATTCACCCATTCATGCGGTTTGCTCATCTTTGTATCATTGTTACCTTATTCATTTTAAAGAATATAACAATTATTTCTTTACTATGAGTCATATATTAGCATAAACATCACATAGAATACCATGTGTATTTTTATAATATTTATAGTATCATGCTATATTTGTTAAATTATATATCATCTTTGAGTTTTTTATCATATCCCAGGAAGAATTCCTACTAAAAAATAGTTTAAACTAAACCATAGTTTTTTTGTTTTTTTTTTTTTTTTAGTATTTTAGATCCACATTTTAAATATAGACATTTATTTAATCTATTATACATTTAGGGATAAGGACTAATATGCAGACTTAAGTTTACTCTTTCAAATGATTAGTAAGTACCCACTTTTACTCATTAAAGTCATCTTTTCTACACAGACTGGATTCAGCCTTGGCTCTGTAATTTGTTATATGAAATTTAACTGTCTTTTCACTTGAGACAGTGGACAGGGGTATATGTTAGCATGATACTCACTTGTTTTCCTGTCTTTCTCTCTTATCCCAAAATAAAAAACTAAAATTTGAATCCTGGCTCTCCCAAGGTGTGTCTATAATTAAAGATATGTGACCTACTCTCTCTCTCTACTTCACCAGCCTCATACAGAAAATACAGATTTGAAGAAATACTACCACAGTTATTCTGAGTGAAAGCAACAACAGACCACATAAGCACTTGTCCATGTTAGTTATGTCATCATTACCAAATTATTGTTTTCCTCTATGGAGAGTTGTTATTTTGTCACATTCATCTTTATCTGCTAATTATGAATTTTATGTTTAGATTAACTCTTTCTCCTGGTGATAATTTAATTCTAAAGGATATTAAGTTGATATCTCTTGGCTTTGTAAGCTATTAATTTAGGTTTCTAACATCTTTTTTTCCTCTGTATTCCAAGTTTAATTTACATTATTCCATGTTAAATATCCATACTTCCGAACCCTAACCCTGACCCTGAATATTATAAGGTCTACTTCATTCTCTGGGATGAATTGTGTCTCCAAAAATTTATATGTGTTGAAGTTCTAATCCTTCAAACCTCAGAATATGCCTATATTTGGAGACAGAGCCTTTTTTAAAAATGAAATTAAGATAAAAGGTACACGAGGCCAGTACCTAATCTAACAAGTAGCATCTTTATTTTTAAAAAGGAGATCAAAAGCTGGAGAGAGACCTCTGAGGTTAAGATCACTGTTTGTTCTTCTATAAGACCCAGGCTGAACTGTCAGCATTTACATGGTGTCTCACAATAATATATAACTCCAGTTTCAGTAACTAAAACACCATTTTCTGGCCTCTGTGGGTACCAGATATGCACATGGTACACAAAAATACATGCACACAAAATACCCATACACATAAAATACAAATAAATTAATAAAAATCAAGAAGGAGATCAACACCCTGACAGATTAAAGAGTAGCCATGGATATACGGTTGATTCCAAAAGGGAACCAAGAAGAGAAGCCTTAGGAAAGCCCAAACCCACCAATAACCCTCTAATCTCTGACATACTCTATGACAAACCAGAAAACTCACACAATGCTTCCATTGCAATAATTTGTAAATACTTACAATAATAAAGCATTTATTGTTTGCCTGAAACTCAAAACCTATGTTTCTCTTTACTACCTCTAGCCTCCCTACCCTCTACCAGTCTGCTCCTCTCTAGATTTGGCAGAATGTGCAATGTTCTTTTCCAAAGCATTTCCATTCAACTTTTCTGGCCCTAGTGCCAGGAGCAGACTAAGGGCTGGAAGAAATAATTATTTTCTGAGGTATCCTGACACTCCTCTTCTGGAGAAGACTTACCTTGTAGATTCCAATATTACTCCTGGCCACTGTTAATTTCTCCCCGTGTTCACTGGGCTGTTTCACTCAATGTATAGCTATGTGGGGTGGGAAACAGTCTATCTTTTACCCTAGAGCTTACTTTTAATTAAATTACTTTGAATTTTTAATTAAATGTAATAAGTATTAGTCTATTTATGCAAAGTTAGAGGAAAGCTCTGATTGCAATATTTTAATTGAAGAATAATCTTCCTTGGCCAACTAAAGATGCCAACCCCCAAAACACAGATATAGATGTAGCCAAGCAATTGGTAGCAGAATAGTAAGTTTTATGCCATGAAAATCTCAAAGGCTGATCCTCTGAATCAAGAATCGCTGACAGGATTTATCCTATCAGGATTTGTTGTGTGTTATGGGGACATTAGAATCGCCTGAAAAATCTAAAATAAGCCGGAGAAAGATTACACCAGTAGAACTGCAGTGACAAACAACACTTACATAGCTCTTAAAACATACCAACTATTCTTAATTGTTTTATATTCATATTTAGTGTTCACTGGGAATCAGAGACCTAGAAATATTCAGGAATATACCCAAGTCCATTAGAGCCTCAGTGAGGAAGTCAGGATTTGAGCTCAGGCATTTGAGCTACAAGGTCCTCACTTTTAACATCATGCTTGATGCCTCCTGAGTAATTGTAGGTTTTGTTATGACATTGACTCATGGCATCATTGTACAGAATGACCCAAGCCTGTTTTGCTCACAGATGCCTCTTATCCATCTCAAGTCCAGTCTAGGTCACCCACTGAATAACTGTGTAAAAGTTTAGTGGTCTCTGGAGTTGAGACTATGACATTCAAGTGTGGCATACTGAACATTGTGTTTGTGCTTAAATACCCAATGCCTGTTTAGACTTGTGATCCTCTGCTTTTCTCTTTTGTGTGGGGTTCTCAGGATTGAAACCAGGAGCTTTTACATCCTAGGTAAATGGTCTACTCCTGAGCTCATACAGTATTGTCACCAAACACTTATTTTAACCAACAAGTAAAAAATATCAAAATGAGAGTGAATCAACTTGTCAATTTGACCACTGTCTGCCCAATGAGCACAAGCAAGGAACTCATCACCTCTCTTCCATGGTTTGAAATTTTGGAGGAAGGAAAGCACCAATGAGCAGCCATGCCGGCTTATAACAATTTGTGTGGGCAGTTTCTCTTTCTAAAAGTGCCAGGGTCTAGAAATGCTCTTTTAGCTTGGGAAAATCCCAAGCGCTAGCTCCATATTCAAAGATGCTGTACAAATGAAACTGGGAGATGTATGGATTTTTTTCTCTGTTTCTTTTGAAATAAGATAAAAGAGTAAAGATGATTTGGAGAAAAGAAATAAGGAAAATTCAAATGTGTGATCTGAATTTGCAATAATTTGGTTTGTGTTTTCACATAAGACACTTCTGTAAGAAATGAGGTTTTCTGGGACAGACACAAGGAGAGCCTGGTGATTTCCCATCTATCATTAGCAGGTGGTAAGTTCCCAAAGCAGGTCAGACATGGCTCTGAGATCTAACTAGATGATAAACAGGACAACCTGTTGCTGTGACAAGTTGGCTAAGAGCAGAATCATTTCCATATCCACATCACCAAGTGGCAAATGTGTTAACCTGTAAATTGACTTCAATATTCTACATAGCCCATATAAAAGACACAAAATCCTGTATTTTATTTATAAGCTATAAGCCTAGATTGTGAACGTTTTGAGCTATTCTTACTTACAGCCCAGGTCCCTTGTTACTTGCTGTTTGGATCTCGCCCAGGATATTCTCAGGGTCCACTTCTCCTGGCCACAAATTCATGTCCCATCTCCTTCCCTGGCAGCTTTCTCTACCCTTCGTCTCCTCTTGCCTGATCTCTCCTGAGATCCCCTGCACTCAATTCTCATGTCCCACCTTTCTTTCTCTATTGCTCTAGTCTTTTATTAACCAACTAACTTTAAATTGGGGAGCAGGGTTTACATAGCATACTTCTTGGTATACATGAGAATCTCCTCATTAGGGGCCACCAGATCATGGGGGGTCAGTATTTCATATTTGAATACATAACAGCACCAGACAAGCACCCAATAGCTACCTGAAAGTAGAGAATGAATTTGAAATGGTCATCTCAGACTAAGACCTTCACAGAATTTGAACTTGAGGCTAAGGCACAAAAATGTGAAGTCCTCTAATTCAGTTGTTCCTTAACAACTGTGATATATTTTCCTGTCTTAATATCTCAGTCAATGAAAAGTCCAAAGTATGGAGTATTATCCCCCAAACTGTACCTTTCCAGAATGTACATGTTCAAGACCTAGTCCCCCAACTTAGAGTGTGACTGCATTTGGAGGCTGGACCTTTACAGGTGAGAGTAGAAAGACGAATTTATTAGTTTGTGTCCTAACTAATTTAACCAGTGTCCTTGTAAGAAGAGATAATGATGCAGGCACATTCAGAGATGACAATGTAAAAACACAGTGGGTGATGCCATTCACAAACCAAGGATAGGCTGCAAAAGGAACCAGATCTACTAGCATCTTTGTTAAAGACTTAACTTCCAGATTGATGAAAAGCAACTTTCTACTGTGTAAATCACCCAGTCCATGTATTCTGTTACAGTATCCCTGGTAAGCTAATACCTGGAGTATTTAAGCAGATCAAGGTGAAAAGCACTAATAGGAATACTTCTGTGGCCACATTTGGTCATATATTTAGAATCTAGAAAACAAAACAGGTTGTTGAGAGTTTATCAAGAACTATTATCAAGTAGTTTAAAAACTTCTGCATTTACTCACTGATAAGTGGATATTAGCCCAGAAGCTTGGAATAACCAAGACACAATTCACAGATCAAATGAAGTTCAAGAAGAAGGAAGAACAAAGTATGGATACTCTGGTCCTTCTTAGAAGTGGGGAACAAAATACCCACAGAATGAGATACAAAGTGTGGAGCAGAGTCTGAGGGAAAGACCATTCAGATTCTGCCCCACCTAGGGATCCATCCCATATTTAGTTACAAAACCCAAACACTATTGTGGATGCCCACAAATGCTTGCTGACCAAAGCCTAATATAGCTGTCACCAGGGAGGCTCTGCTAATGCATGACAAATACAGAGAGGGACACTCTCAGCCAGCCACTGAACTGAGTCAGTGTTCCCAATGGAGGAGCTAGGGAAAAGACCCAAGGAGCTGAAGGGGTTTGCAGTCCCATAGGAGGAACAACAATATGAGCCACCCAGTACTCCCAGAGCTCCCAGGGACTAAACCATCAACCAAAGAGTACACATGGAATTACATATGGCTCCAGATGCATAGGCAGCAGAGGTTGGCCTTCTTGGACATCAAAGGGAGCAGAGGCCCTTGGTCCTCAGAAGGCTCGATGCTGCAGTGTAGGGGACTATCAGCACAGAGAAGCAGGAGTGGGTTGATTAGGGAACAGAGGGAGGGGAGATGGGCTATGGGATTTTGGGGGGAAAAACCAGGAAAAGTGATTTTTAAAAATCTGATAAAAACAACTTCTGAATTTATTTTAAAATTCTTATCATATGTTTATAATATCTAAAAAGCAAAAGTTCATGGGCTACTATCAGTGAAACACTAATATTAGAACCCAATTTCCACTGTTTTTCTATGGATGTCTCCCAAGCCTGACTCTTGCTGCTTCTTGGTAATCTTAGAAGTCATGTCCATTTAGATCCTGTGGCTGGCCAGTCCAACCTGTCATCACTGAAGCAGCCACCACATGTTCTGACCATCTACTCTGGCAATGCCTGTTGCTTTAATCCTGCTTTGTGTAGGAGGCTGACTCCAAGGCCAGCTCTTAAGTGGCACCACTTGGAGTTTATTTTGACCAACTATCACAGCCTCTATCTTCTTCTACTCTCGTTTCATTTTGAATCAGTAATGGATGTTCATGCTGGTTATTGGGTCAGACATCTTATTTCTCCTATTATTTTTTTTTAACTCCTAAGGGAAGAGTGGCTTATGAGTCTAAAAGCATATTCTGCTTTGCTCATATAGAGTCCTATATACACTTTCTAAATAATTTCATTATAAGAATTAATTCTTCATAAAGCAAGTAGCCTTCCATAGTGTGTGTGTGTGTGTGTGTGTGTGTGTGTGTGTGTGTCTGTGTGTGTATCCATGTTTGTGCATGTAGAGGCGAGAGGTTGAAATCTAGTGTCTTTCTCTATGGCTCGCCAACATATTTTCCAAGAGTCAGTTACTCATAGAGCCTGGACCTCATTGTTTCAGCTCAGCTAGCTGCCGAGTAAGTACCACATGTATCCCTTCACTTGTGCTGGGATTGCAGACACACATTGCCTCAGTTTTTTTTTTTGTTTGTTTGTTTTTTTGTTTTTTTTTTTTTTGTGTGTGGGGGGAAGGGGGTTAGAGTACTTGGGATCTGAACATAGATAATTTTTTACAGGTCCTTTATTTCTTATCAAAAACATGTGTTTAAGGGAGGAAACAAGTTTATAATTTGAAACAAAATTATAAACACAACAGAATTCTAGATATAAGGAAAAAAGTTACTCCTGGGAATGCCCATACTCTATTATGTTGGAAAACCTGTGCAAATGTTCAGGAGAGTATGAAGAACTGTGTTCACAGCCTCAAACAAGCTACATCCATTACAGATTACTAAATGCAGTTTGAACATGTTTTAAAACAGGGAGTGGCTTTTAAGGAAGGGTCCTTGATTCTTTATTAAGAAGAATTTGTTGTTTTCTGTGAAATGCCTAAGTGAATGTATAGGAAAGTATGAACAACTGTGTTCACATATGCAAAAAAATACACATCCATTGCAGAGATTACTGAAAGCAGATTGAATATGTTAAAAAAAAAAAAAAACTAAACTCAGATCTTTATGCTGTGTACCAGGCTCTTTACCCACTGAGCCCTCTACACACACACACACACACACACACACACACACACACGCACCATAGTTCTGCCTGAGGTTGAGCACTAAGATGATATGTTCTTGAGGCTGATAGGCTGATTTGTCAATTGCCCACATGAACAATTCATCATGTTCACTAATGCCTCAATGAGGACCAGGAAGGAGGTCCATGACCTTTGGCACCAGCATTGTATAGAAGCTTCATTTAAAATTCCTAAGAATATTCGCTGCCTGCTGGGGCAGAAAAGCATCACTAGGTATTGTATTACCCCCAAGCTTAAGATCTCTGGGGATCTGGTTCTGGAAAGACTCAGTGAAACAGTATTGGCAAAACCAGAATGGGGAAGTGGGAAGGGGTGGGAGGGAGGACAGGGGAAGAGAAGGGGGCTTACGGGACTTTCGGGGAGTGGGGGGGCTAGAAAAGGGGAAATCATTTGAAATGTAAATAAATTATATCGAATAAAAAAAATTTGATGCAATCCCCATCAAAACTCTAAGTTGCATACCTTGAAATGATAGTTTTTAGCTTTAGTAAAGACACAACAAACTCAGGAGAGCTACAAAACAATCCTAAATGATAAAAGAACTGCTAGATGTCTTACTATCCCAGATTTTAGGTTGTATTACAGACCTATAGTAATAAAAAGGATGGTGTTGGTATAAAAAAAAAATCTCTGGGGATGCAAACCACCAGGGTTCTGCCTGCGTCCAGGACCTGAGCACATAGGCGGTTCATCTGCCAGCCTGCCAGTCATGAGGACTGGGTCCTGCATGGAGAGCAGCAGGGGGAGAGACTCCCCGAAGCCATATTCACTGCCTGCCAGGGCAGAAAAGCATCACTAGGTACTGTATTACCCTGAGCTTAAGATCTCTGGGGGTGCAAACCACCAGGGGTCTGCCTGCGCCCAGGACCTGAGAACATTGGCAGTTCATCTGCCAGCCGGTCGTGGGGCCTGTGTCCTACATGAGAATCAACAGAGGGAGGGACACCCCCCCAGTCTCCCATCCCCAACCCCCCATACCCCCATACCCCCAGCCCCCATCCCTCCACAATCTTCACTCCATGACAGAGCAGTCCAGGAACTTCTGATTCACCTTGACAACCCAAGTATAACATTGCTTGAGGCAAGACTGAGCAGGGCTCCAAAGGCACAAAAGAGGAAGGTAGCAAGCATATCAGCAATCTGTGCCAGAGGAAACCCAGTCATCCAGTGTCATGGAAATAGCCTTAAAGGTCCACAGTAGGTTAAAGCACCAGCCAGTGACAATAAGGCCATCTAACACCAGTAAGAACTAGATGGCTAAAGGCAAATGTAGGAACGTTACTAACAGAAAAAAAAAGGCATTATGGCAGCATCTGAACCCAATTCTCCAACAACAGCAAGTCCTGGATACTCCAACACACCAGAAAAACAAGAGTTGTATTTAAAATCACGGGTAAGGATGCTGTTAGAGGAACACATGAAAGACATAAATAAATCTCTTAAAGAAATTCAGGAGAAAAACGATCAAAAGCTAGAAGCCCTTACAAGGGAAACACAAAAATCACTTAAAGAAATTCAGGAGAATATGGGTCAGAAGTTAGTAGCCAATAAGGAGGAAATGCAAAAATCACTTAGAGAAATACAGGAGAACTTTGATCAACAGGCAAAAGTCATGAAAGAGGAAACACAAAAATCTCTCAAAGAATTACAGGAAAACACAAACAAGCAAGTGAAGGAACTGAGCAAAAAATTCCAGGATCTAAAAACAGAAGTAGAAACAACTAAGAAAGCACAAAGGGAGACAACTTTGGAGATAGAAAACTTTGGGAAGAAATCAGGGGACATAGATGCAAATATCAACAACAGAATACAAGAGATAGAAGAAAGAATCTCAGATGCCAAAGATACCATAGAAACCATGGACTCAACAGTCAAAGAAAATGCAAAATGCAAAAAGCTTGTAACCCAAAACATCCAGGACACAATTAGAAAGCCAAATCTAAGGATTATAGGCATTGATGAGAGTGAAGATTTACAACTGAAAGGGCCAGCAAATATCTTCAACAAAATTATGGAAGAAAACTTCCCTAACCTAAAGAGAGAGATGCCCATGAATATAAAAGAAGACTACAGAACTCCAAACAGACTGGACCTGAGCAGAAATACCTCCCATCACATAATAATCAAAACCCCAAATGTACTAAACAAAGAAAGAATATTAAAGGCAGTAAGAGAAAAAGGCCAAGTAACACATAAAGGAAGACCTATCAGAATTACACCAGACTTCTCACCAGAGACCATGAAAGCTAGAACATCCTGGGCAGAGCTCATGCAGACTCTAAGAGAACACAAATGCCAGCCAAGACTACTATACCCAGCAAAACTCTCAATCACTATAGATGGAGAAACCAAGATATTCCATGACAAAACCAAATTTACACAATATCTTTCCACAAACCCAGCCCTACAAAGGATAATGGGGGAAAACACCATTACAACGAGGGAAACTATGCCATGGAAAAAGCAGGATATTAAACTTCTTTCATCAAACCCAAAAGAAGATAACCACACAAGTATAAAATTAACATAAAAAATGATAGGAAGCAATAACCACTACTCCTTAATATCTCTTAACACCAATGGACTCAATTCCCCAATAAAAAGACATAGACTAACAGACTGGTTACATAAACAGGACCCTACATTTTGCTGCATACAGGAAACACTTCAGTGTCAAAGACAAACAGTACCTTAGAGTAAAAGGCTGGAAGACAATTCTATGAGCAAATGGTTTCAGGAAACAAGCTGGAGTTGCCATTCTAATATCAGATAAAATTGACTTTCAACCTAATGTCTTCAAAAGAAACATTGTACTGGCTAGTTTTGTGTGTCAACTTGACACAGGATGGAGTTATCACAGAGAAAGGAGCTTCAGTTGGGGAAGTGCCTCCATGAGGTCCAGCTGTGGTGAATTTTCTCAATTAGTGATCAAGTGGGGAGGGCCCCTTGTGGGTGGTACCACCTTTGGGCTGGTGTTCTTGGGTTCTATAAGAGAGCAGGCTGAGCAAGACAGGGGAAGCAAGCCAGTAAGAAACATCCCTCCATGGCCTCTGCATCAGCTCCTGCTTCCTGACCTGCTTGAGTTCCAGTCCTGACTTCCTTTAGTGATGAATTGCAACATGGAAGTGTAAGCTCAATAAACCCTTTCCTCCCCAACTTGCTTCTTGGTCATGATGTTTGTGCAGGAATAGAAACCCTGACTTAGACAGACATGGAAGGACACTTCTCGCTGGTCAAAGGAAAAATCCAACAAGAAGAACTCTCAATCCTGAACATCTATGCTCCAAATACAAGAGCTCCTTTATTCATAAAAGAAACCTTACTAAAGCTCAAAGCACACATTGCACCTAACACAATAATTGTGGGTGACTTCAACGCTCCACTCTCATCAATGGACAGATCAGGAAAACAGAAACTAAACAGGGAGACAGTGAAACTAATTGAAGCTTTGGACCGATTGGATTTAACGTATATATATATAGAACTTTTCATCCCAAAGTAAAAGAATATACCTTTTTCTCAGCACCTCATGGTACTTTCTCCAAAATCGATCGGTCACAAGACAGACCTCAACAATTATAAGAAGATTGAAATAATCCCATGCCTCCTATCAGATCACTATGGAGTAAAAGTGGTCGTACATAGTAACAAAAACAACAGAAAACCCACATACACATGGAAACTGAACAATACTCTACTCAATGATACCTTGGTCAAGGAAGAAATAAAGAAATCAAAGATTTTTTAGAATTTAATGAAAATGAAGGCACATCATACCAATGAAAGCAGTGTTAAGAGGAAAACTCATAGCTTTGAGTGCCTCCAAAAAGAAATTTGAGAGAGCATACACTAGAAGATTAACGGAACAACTGAAAGCACTGGAACAAAAAGAAGCTAATTCACCCAGGAGGAGAAGAAGACAGGAAATCATCAAACTTAGGGCTGAAATCAATCAAGTAGAAACTAAGAGAACCATACAAAGAATCAACAAAACCAGGAGCTGGTTCTTCGAAAAAATCAACAAGATAGATAAACCCTTAGCCAGATTAACCAAAGGGCACAGAGACAGTATCCAAATTAACAAAATTAGAAATGAAAAGGGAGATATTACAACAGAAACCAAGGAAATTTAAAAATTCATCAGATCCTACTACAAAAGCCTATACTCAACACAACTGGAGAATCTGGAGGAAATGGACAATTTCTTAGAGAGATACCAAATAACAAAATGAAATCAGGATCAAATAGATCATCTAAACAGACTCATAACCCCTAAAGGAATAGAAGGGGTCAGTCATAGAAAGTCTTCCAACCAAAAAAAGGACAAGACCAGATGGTTTTAGTGCAGAATTCTATCAGACCTTCAAAGAAGACTTAACACCAATACTCTTCAAACAATTCCACCAAATAGAAACAGAAGGAACACTACCCAACTCCTTCTACGAAGCCACAATTACACTGATACCAAAACCACACAAACATCCAACTAAGAAAAAGAATTTCAGGCCAATTTCCCTTATGAATATCGATGCAAAAATACTCAAAATTCTTGCCCACTGAATCCAAGAACACATCAAAACAATCATCCACCATGAACAAGTAGGCTTCATCCCAGGGATGCAGGGATGGTTTAATATACGGAAATCCATCAAAGCTATCCACTACATAAACAAATTCAAAGAAAAAAAACCACATGATCATTTCATTAGATGCTGAAAAAGAATTTGACAAAATTCAATATCCTTTCATGCTAAAAGTATTGGAAAGGACAGGAATTCAAGGCCCATATCTAAACATAGTAAAGCAATATACAGCAAACCAGTAGCCAACATCAAACTAAATGGAGAGAAACTTGAAGCAATCCCACTAAAATCAGGGACTAGACAAGGCTGCCCCCTCTCTCCATATCTTTTCAATATAGTTCTTGAAGTCCTAGATAGAGCAATTAGACAACATAAGGAGGTGAAAGGGATACAAATTGGAAAGGAAGAAGTCAAACTATCACTATTTGCAGATGATATGATAGTATACTTAACTGACCCAAAAAGCTCTACTAGAGAATTCCTACAGCTGATAAACAACTTCAGCAAAGTGGCTGGCTACAAAATCAACTCAAGCAAAATCCTTTATGTACTCAAAGGATAAGCAGACTGGGAAAGAAATTAGGGAAATGACACCCTTCACAATAGCCACAAACAGCATAATGTATCTTGGTGTGACTCTAACCAATCAAGTTAAAGACCTATATAACAAGAACTTCAGATCTCTGAAGAAGGAAATCGAAGAAGAACTCAGAAAATGGAAAAATCTTCCATGCTCACGGATTGGCAGGATTAATATAATTAAAATGGCCATCTTGCCAAAGGCAATCTACAAATTCAATGCAATCCTCATCAAAATCCCAACTCAGTTCTTCATAGAGCTAGAAAGAGCAATTCTCAAATTCATCTGGAATAACACAAAACCAAGGATAGCTAAAACTATTCTCAACAGTAAAAGAACTTCTGGGGGATTCAGTATCCCAGACCTCAAACTTTACTACAGAGCAATTGTGATTAAAAAAACAAAACAAAACTGCATGGTATTGGTACAATGTCAGGCAAGCGGATCAATGGAATAGGATTGAAGACCCAGAAATGAACCCACATATGTATGGTCACTTGATCTTTGACAAAGGAGCTGAAAGCATCCAGTGGAAAAAAGATAGCCTTTCAACAAATGGTGCTGGTTCAATTGGAGGTCAGCATGCAGAAGAATACGAATAGATCCATTCTTATCTCCTTGTACTAAGCTCAACTCCAAATAGATCAAGGACCTCCACATAAAACCTGACACACTGTAACTAATAGAAAAGAAACTGCAGAAGATCCTTGAGGACATATGCACAGGGGAAATTTTCCTGAATAGAACATCAATAGCTTATGCTCTAAGATCAAGAATAGACAAATGGGACCTCATAAAACTACAAAGTTTCTGTAAGGCAAAGGACACTGTCAAAAGGACAAAACATCAACCAACAGATTGGGAAAGGATCTTCACCAACCCTAAATCCGATAGAGGGCTAATATCTATTATATACAAAGAACTCAAGAAGGTAGAACAAAGAGAACCAAATAACCCCATTAAAAAGTGCTCCAGAACTAAACAAAGAATTTTCACATGAAGAACTTCGGAGGGCTGAGAAGCACCTTAAGAAGTGTTTAGCATCATTAATCATTAGGGAAATGCAAATCAAAACAACCCTGAGATTTCACCTCCCACCAGTCAGAATGGTTAAGGTCAAAAACTCAGGAGACAGCAGGTGTTGGCGTGGATGTGGAGAAAGAGGAACACTCCTCCACTGCTGGTGGGATTGCAAGATGGTGCAACCACTTTGGAAATCAGTCTGGCAGTTCCTCAGAAATCTGGGCATGACACTTCCAGAGGACCCTGCTATACCACTCCTGGGCATATACCCAGAGGATTCCCAGCATGCAATAAGGACACATGCTCCACTATGTTCATAGCAGCCCTATTTGTAGTAGCCAGAAGCTGAAAAGAACCCAGGTGTCCCTCAATGGAGGAATTGATACAAAAAATGTGGTATATTTACACAATGGAGTACTATTCAGCCATTAGAAACAATGAATTCATGAAATTCTTAGACAAATGGATGGAGCTGGAGAGCATCATACTATGTGAGGTAATCCAGTCTCAAAAGATCAATCATCGTATACACTCACTGATAAGTGGATATTAGCCTAGAAACTTTGAATACCCAAGACATAATCCACATAGTAAATGATGTCCAAGAAGAACGGAGGAGTGGCCCCTTGTTCTGGAAAGACTCAGTGTAGCAGTATAGGGGAATACCAGAACAGGGAAGTGGGAAGGAGTAGATGGGGAAACAGGGGGAGGTAAGAGGGCTTATGGGACTTTTGGGGAGTGGGGAGCCAGAAAAGGGGAAATCATTTGAAATGTAAATAAAGAATATACTGAATTAAAAAAAAATTCCTAAGAACAAATAATCCAAAGGGTAGTATGACTAAGATTTTCAGGTGACCCTAATGCAAGGACAAATATCAGTGTACATATGGAATCACAGTATAATCCTTGGCTGACCCTCAATTAGGTATAACTACTCTCATTATTCAAACTATGAATCTGAAGCTTGGAGAACTAAATTACTTTCCTATGATGGCACTGCTAAGTTGCTAACTGGGGTTAGATCCCAGCCCTGCCCAAGCCCACAGTCAGTGTAATGCCCATCACTTGGTCTAAATACTTTCCTTCAACTAACTTCCTCTAGGATGGCACAGCTTTCGTCTGTTTTGCAGAGATCATGTAAAAATCAGTGAGTACTTTCATCCTAGGGGACTTTTCTGCAGAAACACAGAAGCAAAATACTCAGAAAAGTCATCAAAGAACATCAGAACTGTACTCAGGATCAGATTCTTCCAATGTGACTTTAAATATGTGAATTGTATTCCAGTCCATCTAAATGGTCAAAACCCTCGGAAGATTTTCCTTCAGGCCTAAGATATTGATTATACACTGTCAAGTATTTTCTGCTTTTATTGGTACCATCATCATATTTAACTAAAGAATCTGTTTTAAATGATTCTTAACAGTAGGAAAAGAAGGCACAGATAAATGCCCATTGCCGTGCACGAAGTAGAAAAGAAAATATTATCTGGCTGTTTGCCACTCCCAGTGTTGAGACTGGTGTTAGCTCCCTAAAAAGCTGTTACTATCCCAGTGACACCCAAGCAAATTAGCACCTGAATTACTCATGTCCTCTACTCCTCTCGCCTCTCTGCCAAGTGTCCCTAAAGACCCACACTTGAGTAGGTGTGCCTGGCTTGAAAACGAGGCTCTTATCTCCTAAGACAGCAGCAAGTAAATTTGGACTTCTTTCCCCCAAATTGAATTTTACTAATTAAAATAAACTGAGCGTTTAGGGGTAGGGATATGGCTCAGAGGTTAAAAGCACTTGTTACTCTTACAGGAGACCCAGGTTCAATTCTCAGCACCCACTTTGTGGCTCACAATAATCTGTTACTCCAATCCCAGGAGATTCAACTCCCTCTTCTAAACTCTGTGACCCCCAGGCACACATTTGATACACATACACACATGCAGTCAGAATACTCACACATAAAATAATAAGTCTAAAACAAATTTTTAAGTTAATGTTTCAAATCATTTATTTTTTTTAAGATGGCACATTATGAACATTCAGGCAATAATCATATGGCCATGCCTGTCCTCATTAATTGGTAAGTAAATCTGACTCCATTTAGGTTAGAATATATGTTTGTTTGGTGAGGTCATGGGCTTTGACTTCACTGCTGCACCAGCAAGAACATTGCATCTCAAGGTCTTGTTCAGTCACAACAGACACATACGGCCTCTAGCAGCGCCTAATCCAGGCGGAGCTCATTGTTCCACTTAACTTTCTTTGTAAGGTCCCTAGTTCTTCTATTGAATTTTCCCAACCTTGAGCTAGTAATATTAGGTGATCCTTGAAAAAAATCTTAATATTAGATATTCCAGTTACCAATATCATATAAAGTTAATGGTCTTCACGCAATATGCCTACATCCTTAGAAAAGATGATACATGGACTTTTAGAAATAATAGAACCCTCTTCCAAAGATGTACTTACTTGCTTACTTTCTTATTTATTTACTTCTGTGAGAATATTTACACAAGTGTGTGTGTGCTTGTAAATGTACATGGAAATGTAGAAAGAAGAAGGCATCAGGTGTCTATCACCCTCTGTCTACTCTTTGAAGGTAAAGACTCTACCTGAACCTAGGGCTTACATTTTCTTAGCTAGTCTAGAAGCTAGAAATTGGTGTGTCTCCACACACCCCTCAGAAGCTGAGCTAAGAGGACTGTTATATGCCAAGCTTTGCTATATGGGTATTGGGATTTTAACTCTGCTTCTCAAGATTGCATGGCAATTGTCCTTCACTGTTCAGCTACCCTCCAGTCCCAGACGTGAGTCCAATGAAGATTTTAGTCTATGCTACAATGCAACTCCTATCTTAAGCCAGGTTATTAGAAGGGTATACTTTAATAAACCTCTAAGATATATTTATCAATTGACCTTAACACTGCTTTGTGAATTCTGGAAATGGCACAAGGCTGTTGTAGATGCAACCTTTAGAATTGTTTCCTACTTGGCAACCAAAATAAAAGAGTGTCTCTGCTAGTTTATGTCATAATATAGCAGATGGCTGGTACACATTAAGCCTGAAACAGTACCTTACCATTACTAAGGAGCTAGGAAAGTTTTTCACTATAAACACCTCTTCCTCTCCTTTGAAACAATGGAATACAACACCCAAATGTTAACAGAAAATAATAAAAATGACAGAGTTGGCAGGACTGTGATCATTTGAAGATGGAGAGTTAAGCCAGAGAAATGAAGAAAAAAAAAGAGGTCAAATAGCTGAAGGAGGAGGAGGAAAGGGGAGAGGATGGGAGGAGGATGGAGAGAAGGAAGATGTGGAGGAGGATGGAGGAGGCTTGAAGGAGTAAGAGGAAGAAGGAGAAGAAGAAGAAGGAGAAGAAGAAGAAGAAGAAGAAGAAGAAGAAGAAGAAGAAGAAGAAGAAGAAGAAGAAGAAGAAGAAGAAGAAGAAGGAGGAGGAGGAGGAGGAGGAGGAGGAGGAGGAGGAGGAGGAGGAGGAGGAGGAGGAGGAGGAGGAGGAGGAGGAGGAGGAGGAGGAGGAGGAGGAGGAAGAGGAGGAGGAGGAGGAGGAGAAGAAGAAGAAGACAGAAGAAGAAGACAGACAGAAGACAGAAGAAAATTGAGATAAAGGGATCATTCCTTTGAAGAACAGTTCAAAAGCAAGGAAGAGTAGGTGCAAAACCAGTGCCCTCAACTGAGAGAGGAGAACCTGTGTTGATTGGACATGATTCTGAGAAATGCAGGTAACCACTCAGCCCCATGAATAATAGATACAAAACTCCACAAACACAGCAGCAGCTTCATTATCTCCTAACCAGCCACCCAGGTCCTTAAAACCTTGCCCCTGGTAGAAGAAGCAGGTTGATTGTTCTGTTCTATTTCTTGTTTTTAGATATCCATTACCAGTTGCCTTACTTAAGGTTTCCATTGCTTGGAAGAGACACCATAACTCTTATAAAGAATAACAGTTAATTGGGGCTGGTTTACAATTTCAGAGGTTCAGCCCCTTTTCAACATGAGGAACATGGCGGCAAACAGGCAGACATGATGCTGGGGGAGGAGCTGAGAACTGTACATCTTAATCCAATGGCATCCAGAAGAAGACTCTTTTCTTCAGGCAGCTAGAAGGAGGGTCTCTTCCACAATGAGCTGAGCTTGAGCATAGGACTTCAAACACTCCTGCCCCCAAATAACACTCTTCATCCAGCAAGAACACACATCCTATTAACATGACTCCCTGAGCCAAGCATATTCAAACCACCATACCAGCCTTGAATGAGAATCCCAGACTGAGTACTGCCCTGATGGCTAGTTGCATATCAGCAGGTCACATGTAGCACTCAGTTAAGCCTTTGCTTTTGGGAAGCATACATGGCAGAAACCTGCTTCTTTACAATATAAGAGGCTCTCAGTCTACTGCCTAGATTCTACAGGAGACAACCCAAGTCCCTGGCCAGGATATGAACATTGACCTTTGTTGGGTTTCTCAAGTCAGCACTTCTCATAAGCTCTGACCAGAGTCCATGTCATCTCAAGTTGACTGGAACCCACACTGCCCCTGACAACTGATTCTGCCCTCTACAAGAAAACTGCTTACATAGCTTACATAACTCCTTCCACATGCTTTCAAATTAAAGGACAATGAAAGAAAAGAGCTTTGCAACTAATACGTCACCATAAAATGCTTTCTGATGATGCTCATGTTCCCATCAATTTGTTACATAGAATCATTTGAGTAGGCAATGTTTGGGAATGTGAGTGTATATGTGTGTGTACGTGTGTGCAAGCATGTTGTCTCTAGTGCAATAAAGCATTTAGGATACAGGATGACCAAGGATGGAAAACCACAAATAAGTGAGATTTATAAAATCTTCTAGGAGACATACAAATATCCAAATATCCCATACCCATGCATTATTCTACCTACAATATACTGAAAGCCTTGTGCAAATATGGTTGACAATGTTTGGCTGACAAAACAAAAGGTTTTACTATTGTTCACAGCGATGGATGAAGGACAGAATGCATTTGTTTATATCCATTTTCCAAGAAGCCTTTATAAATCAAAGAGGAAACCAAGAATGTGCAATATCTGACAACATGCCCCTCAGGAGTCAAAATAACACTAGTTGATTGCTATAAGAAGTACACAAATGAAATGTCAAAACACACTGGTTTAATTCTCCAAGTCAGGATACAAACATTCTCTCATTCTATTGAGAAAAGAATGCACAATTGACAAAGCTATAAATAAATTTGTCCTTATTCACAATGTCTTAATCCTTACCACAGAAACCCAAGCCGTAAGCCTATCTCTGCAGACATTTCTTCAGCTCGGTGAGTGTGGACCAACATGGAGGGCTGATGGGCACCTGTGATTTCCAAGGTGGGATTACAGTTGCAGTGTTCTCAGGTTGCCATAACCAAAGACCACAGCCTGAATGGCTTCTGTATCAGAACATACTTCACATGGTTCTAAATGCTCCAAGTCTGAGATGAGATTTACATCAGCAGACCAATTTCTCTGCTTACAGCTGACATCCTCTCTGTATCTCAAGTCTCTGGGCTGGCTTCTTCCAAGGCTCTCAGACAGAATGGAACAGGGCCTACACTTACATCCTCATTTAATGCCTAAATATAGTCAGTCACATTGGGCAACAAAATCTAAATATGAGAACTTGACAGGGTTTCTGTTTATAAAAGGAGAGACAGAAGGACATGTACTGGAAAAGATGAACAGTTTAGCTGCCAGGAGTCATGACACCCACCTCAAGATGTAGCTGAATAATGGGTGCAGAGGTGTCTTAGGATCAGGAGCCCACATACTGGTTGTGTAAATGGCCGAATGTGTTGCTGAACACAGGAAGCACCTCTATGGGCTGAGAGCCAGACTTTTCTACATCAGCTGTAGACTTGTGGGTGGCTTTTTAATGAAGAGTGAAGATGGCCTGGACAGACATGTGACCAGCTGGTGTTTGCTCATGGTACAGCCCACGCTGGGCTTGCTTTCCAGGGGTGAGGAACATTGCATTTGTTGCAGGTTGGGTGCAGGGAGGCTGACTCTTAGTACACATTTTGTTCCCTCGGATGAATATTTAGCATGAAGGGTTTTTGTTGTTGTTGTTGGTTGGTTGGTTGGTTGGTTGGTTGTATTTTTTTTTCTATACATGAAACAGAAAGAATCACTTTCTGGAATCTGAGCTAAATAAGATGATAGATATATGCATGAAATTAAAAACCAATCAAACTCCTCAACTACCCAATAAGATTCTGCTGCCTGCAAAGACCTGTAAATGGAAGGATTGATCACTAGCCTGGGGCTACTAGAAGGAGCAAAACCTGTAAATGGTAACCTTTGCTGGGAAGAGGCTAGATGACTAGAGAAATGTTCTCATTGGGATTCTGGGACCCTTGCTCTTTTATCCCTCTTTCTATTTCCTCACCATTATAAAGTGAACAGCTACCCAACATGTTTCTATTTTCTGAGCATCATATGGTGAACAGCTCATCAATCATGCCTACCCACTATAATGTACTACCTTGCAACAGACCCAGAGCAACCAGTTAAATATGAGTTGAACAATCTCAAACCAAGCCCCAAATAAGCATTTTCTTCTAAGTTTTTTTTTAATCTCAAGTATTTCATTATAGTGTTGGGACAGTTACCAAACTCTTAGCTCCTGGGCCAGATGACAAGTAGGCTGACACCACATGCTTCTACCTAAGTAGCTGGTCAATTGCACATCAACCATCCCTATCTGATGTCCAGATGATGGTCTTGTGGCACAGACAGGGAATCTGAGCAAACCTTCTTAAGGCTGCCTTCAATAGCACCCAGTACTACTTCAGCAAGGTAAATCCTTTGCTCTGTAGATGTAATATAAGAATTCACTAGCCTGCTTCTTATGAGGTCATCAACAAAAGCATTCCTAAGCATAGAAAGAAAAATATATCAAGTAAAATACATGAAACACACATTTTATTAATTGTAAAACAAAATTTAAGCATTTAATGATTTTGTGGTGTAGGGCTGAAGATTAGTATTTTGAGGTTTTGATCATTTTTATTAACTCCAATATAAGCAGGTGGATTTTTTTCCTCTTAAACAATATTCTGTTGGAAAAGGCTAACCTTCCTTGGTGCTGCCTCTTTTTTCCTGGGAATTATTAATATCTTTTTAATAGAGTTCATACTCTAGAATCAAATTTTTATATCACATGGGGGATTTTCAATTTATCTCAAGTTGCACACTCTTCGTAGCCTATCAAACTGAGTTTAAGTTTCTAATTGAAATAATTTTTCAAGTGTTGAGCAATAAAGAGGCAGCAAGTGATATATTTAAATTATTTATCCATCTTATTTATAATTAATTCACTTTCTTCCTTGCTGCACAGTGAGGCTAACCCAATACATCTGATTTTCAAGTCTTTGCTATCATTAGGCAACAATAGAAGTGGCTGATTTCTTTCCACCCCACTTGTGCATCATCAGTCTCTGGGGACTCAGGCAGCATCAGTTTAAATCACAGTTAAATTTAATGCATCAGCTCTGTCGCACAACACTCAGCTCTAAAATCAAGAGCACCGTGAGGAGAGGATGCCTACTCAGGGCAAACTGAAAAGAGGAAAAATCAGCCACCTGATAAGATGCATGAAAAGGTTTCGCCCCGGGACTCACAAGGACTGTACACCCTCCAGTCTACCTACCCACTTCCTTGTATTAATATTGATTGTCCTCATCTCTCCAGTTGTACAGAAACTCTGCTTAAATTCCTTTCTTATATGTATACATTTTAGGAAGTATCTATACCAGTAGGCTTCCCTATGGCTTTTCAAATGGTCTTTGGTTAGCTGTTCCTCCCCATAATTTCTCCTTTACTCTGCTTGCTCATTCTCCCTCTGTATTTAATAGTCCTAGTCTTTACCCACTTATAACAGCATCATCTGTTTCCCCTGCCTTGGGAGATCCAGCCTCCATGACACTCTAGTCACTAATTAACTATCTAACTTTTGTAACCATTCAGAACGAAACACATGTCTAAAGTTTAAAGGCTAGCATCCACATATAAAAGAAAACATGCAACATTTGTTTTTCTGAGTCTGGGTTAACTTAGGATAATTATTTCTAGCTCCATCCATTTACCTGCAAACTTCATAATTTCATTTTTCTTAACTGTAATAATATCCTATTACAGTTAAGAAATCTACCACTGGCCATTAATCAGCCAATAGATATGTAGTCCATTTCAAATTTCTGGCAATTATGAATAGAGCAGCAATTAGCATGGTTGATCAAGAATCTCTGTAGTAGGATGTAGAGTTCTGATACAGGTGGATATTGAAGTAGGTTAATTCTCAGCTTCCTGAGGAATCTCCATGCCAATTTCCATAGTGATTGTACACTTTACACTCCCACCAACAATGAATAAGTTTTACCTTTCCCCTACATTGTTGACCACATGTGCAATCACTTGTTTTATTGATCTTCGCCACTATGACTGGTAAGGTATCAGTTGTATATAGTTCATTGTCTACTTTTTGTCCTTTATGCTGTTCTGTAGACTACCTGAACCATTTCCCAATACCTCTATTTTCTTGTCCCATCATCAACATGACCATCTCCATTCCTTGACCATCTCCATTCCTCACATTCCTCCCTTCTGTGTTCTTTCCTGTTGTGATACCTTGATCTTCAGAGCTTTGCAACTATTGGCTACCTACCTCTCCTGACCATTGCATTCACTCCACCAGTGTGCTCTGGTTCACACTCCTGTAATCTCACTCTACCAAAGGCCCAAATGCCAGACATTCTGACCTACACATACACATACCAAAGCTGTAATCTTTTCCAAAGACCATATCCTATGCCCCCCCCCCCCCGATCATGAACGAAGAATGCGTCTCCTTTTCCTAGGATATGTATGCTTCAGCTTCCCAGACACCCATTCACTAGGAGAACGGCTCACTTTCACCCCACTTTTGTCATAGCTATGGTTACCATTGCTGTGATGAAACACCATGACCAAAACCCAACTTGGGTAGGAACAAGTTTCTTCCATTCACAGCTCCATATGACAGTTCATCATCAAAAGTAGTGAGAACAGGAACTTCAACAGGGCAGCAAGCTAGAGGCAGGAGCTGATGCAGAGGCCCTGGAGGAGTGCTGCTAACTGGCTTGCTCCTAATGGTTTGTCCTGACTGCTCTCTTATAGAACTCTGCCTGGTTATGACACAACCCACAGTGGGATGACTCCTCTTCCATTAATAACTAAATAAGAAAGTGTCTTACAGCCTGATCTTATGGAGGCATTTTCTCAATTGAGGTTATCTCCATTCCAGTGACTCTAGCTTGTGTCAAGTTGATATAAATTCAGCCAGTATTCTTTTCTACCAACATTCCTCAGTTACTAATGAATGAATACCCACATACAAGAGACACTGCTATTAGTAATGAGTATTCATACACAACAATTCTCAGTTAGTAATGAGTGAGTACTCATATACAACAGACTGCTATTCCTTCATTCATTGGTCTATTATGTATCTTTTTCTCTCATTCAACATCTGGCATATGATATGTACCCATTAAATATCAATAGAATAATTGATCAGAGAAGACTCCATGATGCAAAGCAGATCACAGACTAAGATGGCAAAAAACTCTGAAAAATCTCAGAAAATACCCCATCTGAGAAGATGGAGTCACAACCTGAAGATTTTTGGAAATAGCTGTTAGTATGCATTCCTGCTATCCAGACCTGAGGGGAACATTCAGTCCCCACTGTGTTTCACACTCAGTGTGTTTCATAAGCCACAACAGTTACAAAATGAGGTGCAGAAGCTGCACCATGATGGTCAGGGTTAGTTAGAAGAACAAAGTCAGTAGAAATGGTGAATTAGTCATCTTGGTCTATATGGTGGGTACTCAGTGCTATCCATTTTAGCACCTCCAATCTCTAAAACAACCTATGAAAAGAAATCTGCAGGAAAATGGATAGATCTGAACAGCATAACATTGAGAGGTGACCCAACTTAAACAGAAACTACATGTTCTTTCAGATATGTGGAGTCCAGCTGTAAACCGTAGGTGTGTGTGTGTGTGTGTGTGTGTGTGTGTAGGTATGGGAGTAGGTATGTGGTTTGCGTGTGGTGGTGGTGTGGTGTATGTATGTAATGTGAGTGTATGGTGATGTGGTGTGTGTGTGTGTGTGTGTGTGTTATGTGTGTGGTGGTGTTGTAGAGTTTCTGTATGTGTATCTGTTATGTGTGTGGTGGTGGTGGTATGCGGGTATGTGTTTAGTATGTGTGTGGTATTAGTGTATGTGTATGTGTGTATGATATATGTGTCGTTGTGGTGTGGTTTCTTCTGTGTGTGTGTATGTGTATGTTATGTGTATGGTGGTAGTGGTGGTGGTGGTGGTGGTGTGTGTGTGTGTGTTTATGTGGTATGTGGTAGAGTTGTGGTCTGTGTGTGTGTGTGGTATATGTGTGGTGGTGATGGTGGTGTGTGTGTGTAGTATGTGTGTGGTAGTGGTATAGGGTAGATGTGTGTGTGTGTGGTGTGTGTGGTAGAGTTGTGGTCTGTGTGTGTGTGGTATATGTGTGGTGGTGGTGTGTGTGTGTAGTATGTGTGTGGTAGTGGTATAGGGTAGATGTGTGTGTGTGTGGTGTGTGTGGTAGAGTTGTGGTCTGTGTGTGTGTGGTATATGTGTGGTGGTGGTGGTGGTGTGTGTGTGTAGTATGTGTGTGGTAGTGGTATAGGGTAGATGTGTGTGTGTGTGTGTGTGTGTGTGTGGTATGTGTGTGGTGGTGGTGGTGGTGTGTGTGTATTTCAGAGAGAGAGGAGGAGGGGAGGGAGGGAACAAGGCAGGGAGACTAAGAGAGGGTTAAAGTAGGAGACAGGGAAGGAAGGATGGGAAGGGTGAAGATACAACATAAGAAAATGAAAAGAAACTGCAGGGACTGGGAGGCCCAGAGAGAGATCAGGGTGTCAGAGGTCATAGGAGATAAGGAAGGACAATCTACTAAAACACACTTCATTAAACATTTCACAATGGTATTTAATGTCTTGCATACTAATTAAAATATTTTAAGGAGCCCCACCCCTGCCTGCTGCTGAGTTGCTATGGCAAATTTTGTTTCTTCCTCATCTCTTTTCTCTCTCAATCTCCTTGATTTCCCTGCTGACATCAGGTTTAGTCAGATGACATTGTCTGGCCAATGGAATGTGAACGGATTAAGGATGTCCAAGTCTGAGAAGTTTTATGGTCCATTGCAGTTTCCAAGAAGTTTTCCAAGAAGGTACACTTCACATGCGACTGCCTCCACGGTGTATCCCAGAACACAGGGCTCTCCATATTCAGCACTCAGTGATTCATTGTGGGAATGCAGAGTAAATGTCTGTCACCATCCAGAAACAATGGGGTTGGTCAGTGCAGCACAATGCTTAGTCATAGTAGAAACAGGAAACCGGGACTCATAGCACATTCCTGCTTTATTAATAGCATGCACCAAGAGGGCTATAGGTCTACAGTTTGGGCTCTATCCTCCATTCTGGAATAAATGTTGCCCTTGCTGTGTGGCTCAGGGCCCAACAACAGAACAAGCAATTCTTGACATCTGGTTGGAATTGCAGATGCACCCTGACTGCAAAATCTGCATTTTAGCTAAGTTTTCTGGGAAGCATGCTCATTCCAAAGTCTAACAAGTGCTGACTTATACACTATCATAAAGTGTTGCTTCCTGGGTTGGCAGGATCAAATAGCTATGAAACAGAAATGGGATGCTCATCCTTGTCTAAGTCCAATCTGCAGATGGGGAAGGCAACACATTCATTTTTTCGCCACACAGGAGTTACATGGCAGTAATGGCTTGTGTAAGGGTCATGATACTACATTACAACATGGTAACCCTTGCCTCAGCCACCATCAATGCCACCATGAAGGCACAGCTCATATGCCAGGTTGGCTTCACAGCTCTTTTCAAAACACATCTGCTTGCCTTTTGAACAAATACAAAAGAGGGCTTGTCAGTCTGTTATAATGTGGAGATCCGGTCATCTGTGCTTGTCTACACTTGCCTATACCCAGATCAAGTTATTGATTTTCACCATTTGCAGGAGTGAAATGTATTTGTAGTCATAGCAATGAAGATCCTGGGAGACATTGAGCTAGGAGCCCAATGTCATGGGCTCTTCTCTGCTCAATCCTGCAGCTCAGCCCAGTGTTCTGGAACATCCGAGAAATAACAGAAATGAGTGTTGATGGTTCAAAATGGCTGAAGAGGCAAGTAGAGAGACCCCTGTGCCTCTGAGCCATGCTTTTCCCGATGAGCACAAAGGCTTTTGACAAGCTGGTTTATGAATAAAATCATGACATGAGACTTTTCCAAAATGTCTGTTAAGAACCACTTTGAAATGAAGTCATCAAAATTACTGCAAAATGTAGACTTTAAATGCAAACAGCCGGGGGAAGAATATGCTTGTTATGTAGAATTCATTATCAGTGCTTCTGAGTGCAGCCACTAGAAGCATTTACATGGGATTGCTTTTATGCAATTGCTTGGGACAGGAGCAGAGAAAGAGCTGAATGTGGAAATTCCAGAACCCAGGACTTACTCAGGTTTGAGTTTTCTCCTATCTTGTCTTTTTTTCTCCAGAGTCTTCAAATTTTAATATAATAACCATCTTATTTGTTTAATAATCAGGTAAGTTATTTACTATTGATGCTTGACTAACATGTAAAGGATGCAAGCCATATATGAAGGGGTTATCAATACCATTTGGGGAAAATCAATCATTAGATGCAAGCATTGGCATACATAGATTCACAGAAGACTGTCTACAAATGCTGTTTAGACTCACCTTGGATCTGCAAGTCTATGTAAGAATGAGGTTACCCAACGAACTATCAACCAGGAGGATATACAGAGGAAACTATATTCAGTAGAAATCGGTTCTCAAAATAGACTAATTTAAGCGCTGGTTAGAGGATGAGAAGTAGCTCTGCTCACAGAGAAGGAGATATACATTTCATCTAATGAGAAGGTGCTTTAAATTAAGTGGCATGCCATCGGTGTGGAAGAAATGAATCTTTAAAGAATAGAGAATAAAAAATGGCCACAGAAATACCCCCAAACAAAAAGCCAAACAGTTGAGAGTACACAAATCTAGTGAATTTGCATATGAAAACTTCACTACAATCCAAATTCAAAGGCAGATGATAATTGTCAAATTTTGAACACCTGTTCAAGAAAATAACTCTAATAAAGTAACAAAAAGGAGAAGGTAGAAGAGGAGGAGGCAAAATGGGAGGGGGATGGAGGAAGAGGAAAAAAGGAAGAGGGGGAAACAGGGAGTAGGAAGAGGAGAGTAGGAAAGGAAGCATGAAGAGGAATTAGGGAAAAGAGAATGAACGGAAGAGCAAGAGGAAGAAAGAGATGAGAAAGAGTGGAGAAAGAGGAAGAGAAGGAGAAGAAGAGTGGAGGAAGAGGAGGAGCAGGAAGAGGAGGAAGAGGAGTGGGGAAAGGCATGAGAGAAGAGAAAGACAAGCAGGAAGACTGCAAAGCCACCCTACAAGTCACTCCCTAAGAGAAATGAGCAGAGCTCACGGACAAGTAAGGAGTCCAGAAATGATCTGAAAGTATAATAGAGGTTTGGGTAATCAATAAATTTGTTAATAATAGCAAATTAGAAAAAAATATTGCCATTGGAAGTCTATCACAGAGGAACTGTGCTAAGATTTTTTTAAAATGCTCATGGAACAAGAAGAATAAAAAATAAAATTAAATAAATAAAACCAAAAACAAAAAGAGAGGAAGTGGGCCAGAGACTTAGCTGAGTTGACAGAATTCAAAGAGGTCTAGGTTCAGTCACCAGTGTGCCACATAAGCTGGGTGTGGAGGACTGACCTGTGGCCCTCATGTTCAGAAGGTAGAGAGAGCAGACCTATTATAAGTTAAAGGTTATCTCAGCTCTATAAGGAGTTGGAGGAAGCCTGGGCTAGAATCCCAGTCATGGAATAAAAAACAGAAGGAAAGAGAGAATTAAGGAAACACTAATTTTAAATGTCTGACAAAAAAAAAAATCCTAGGTTTTTTTTTGACAGTCTAATATGTTAAAATTTACCGGTGTTATATATTCAAATAGTTTACAAGCTTCAAATATTCAGAATGCATTGGCTTTTTTAATTCAGAAAAACATATCCAAAAATAGATTAAGTTTAAGAATCTAGCATAAATAAATGAAAATTCCTTTCTCAATCTTATAAAAACACAGAATCAGCCTTTGAGATATTTTATGTCCAAGAACAAGCCTGTTTGGTCATTATCACAGATCTCCTTGGCTCAGCAGCCACTTGCAGGCAAAGAACAATATTAAGACACATGTGTAAGAAGAAATCTTGGATTAACTTTCCTTGTTTTATACTCTGGGTTTAGAACATCAGCATTTCTTATGAGTTCTAGAGGAATCAAGGTTAAAAATTCAGATTTCTAGGGCTTTAGTTGTGTCATTTCTCCTCATTAGCTTTGAATCTACAACTGTCAATTGATAGAGATAAAAGTTTATTCCTTTCATTGCTTCTCTGTGAAGGATGATAACTAACCAGGGAAATACAAGAACAAAACCTGAAAGTAAATTATAATACAGTGTCAGTTTCTCTTTGAGGCTGTAATAAGCTGGGTTCTAGAAACAACCCATATTCATTGTCTCCTAGCTCTGGAGGTCAGAAGTCCATGATCACTAGTACCACAGGCTGAGTCAAGGGGAAGCAGGCAGGAGTCAAACTGGTGTCACTAGGCAAAAATCCATCGCTGTGCCTCCTCCAGCTTTGAAGGGTTTCCTGAGTTCCTTGGCTTGTGAACCATTCTTTATACCATCCCAAATTCTTATTCCACCATTACATTCTTACTATCCTCTTGGAGTCTGGCTTTCCTCTCTTAAGCATACTTGTGATTGAACATGTCAAGCCTAATGAATAACCTTGAATAGCCTTCCTTCTCAAGAGCCTGAATTGAACACATCTGCAGACTCCCAATTTCTGCTCATGAACTCCAAGGTTAGAGCATGTTTGCACCATCCTGTTGCTAACACACAACAACAAGACAGTGTGCCACGGGAGACAGGGTTCTTGTTGGAGCAGCAGTTTGGTTGGATGCTTGGTTGGTTGGTTATTTGTGGATTTAAGTTTTATTTATTTATTTATTATTTATTTATTTATTTATTTATTACTGTTGATATTTTAGATTGGCATGAAGCCATTATTTCTTTGGGAAAACATTAGAGATTCAATTTCCAGAAAAAAAAAATTCTCCTTCTTAAGCCTCTTCCCCTCCTTCCCCAGCCTTCCAAAGGTGCTGCATGGCTGAGAACTCACCCTTTTAAAGAACAATTACAGAACATCTGCCACATGGATATGCAGATGTGACCACTGACTTTTGCTTTACAGAGGAGAATGATGCCTCTGAGTAACACCTGCTCTCATCGCCAAAAACAAAACAAAACAAAACAAACAAAACAAAACAAAAAAGACAGCAACAGGATTAGGATGCTACTCTGCCACTTGAGTACAATAGACATGGCCACAAGTCATCTACCACAAGTCTTAGAAAACACCCAGGAAAGGGCGATGAAGGCAGTCAAGACTCAGTCCCACTATAGAATATACAACATCTGATCACATAGGAGAGGACTATGCTACAATACTCATGATTTCATCTGCTCTACAGACAAAAATTCTCCCCTCCCCTTTCCTCCCCTTCCTCCCTTCTCTCCTCATCTCTCCCTTCCTCTCCCTTCCTCTCCTCTGGGTTCAATGTCTATAACAACCAGTGTATTTGTTTTAAGCCTCAGAGTGGTTTGGTTATGTAAGCATTACTAAAGTACCCCGATAGAATTGTAAAAATGATTTGCATTTCCCTAATGACTAATGATGTTGAACATTTTTTAAGATGCTTCTCGGCCATCCGAAGTTCTTCAGATGAAAATTCTTTGTTTAGCTCTGTATCCCATTTTTTAATAGGGTTATTTGGCTTTCTGGGGTCTAACTTCTTGAGTTCTTTGTATATTGGGCACGTCACTTCCGGAAGACCCTGCTATACCACTCCTGGGCATCTACCCAGAGGATTCCCCAGCATGTAATAAGGATACATGTTCCATTATGTTCGTAGCAGCCCTATTTATAATAGCCAGAAGCTGGAAAGAACCCATATGTCCTTCAATGGAGGAATGGATACAAAAAAATGTAGTGTGTGTATATATATATATATATATATATATATATATACACACACACACACTACAATGGAGTACTATTCAGCCATTAGAAACAATGAATTCATGAAATTCTTAGACAAATGGATGGAGCTGGAGAACATCATACTAAGTGAGGTAACCCATTCTCAAAAGATCAATCATGGTACGCACTCACTGATAAGTAGATATTAGCCTAGAAACTTGAAATACCCAAGACATAATCCACATATCAAATGATGTCCAAGAAGAACGGAGGAGTAGTTCCTGGTTCTGGAAAGGCTCAGTGCAGCAGTATAGGGCAATACCAGAACAGGGAAGTGGGAAAGGGTGGATGGGGGAACAGGGGGAGGGAAGAGGGCTTATGGGACTTCCAGGGAGTGGGGAGCCAGGAAAGGGGAAATCATTTGAAATGTGAATAAAAAAAATATCAAATTTTAAAAAAGGACAAAAAAAAGAATTGTAAAAATGCTAGAATATGTAGAAACCTATTGTGCTGATCAGGTTACTGTTACTATGACAGAATGCGTGAAGCACTGTAAGATATAGCATGGTCTAGTTTGGCTCATGGTTTCAGTCTGTCATAGCAGAAAGAGTGTGGACTGTAAAAGTTATTCAGCTCCTGGAAATCACGAAACCCATTGTCTTAGTCAGGGTTTTTATTCCTGCACAAACATGACCAAGAGGCAAGTTGAGGAAGAAAGGGTTTATTCAGCTTACACTTCCACATTGATATTCATCTCCAAAGGAAGTCAGGCAGGAACTCAAACAGGTCAGGAAGCAGAGGCCATGGAGGAATGTTACTTACTGGCTTGTTTCTTCTGGTCTGCTCAGCTTGCTCTCTTATAGAACCCAGGACTACCAGCCCAGGGATGGCACCACCCACAATGGGCCCCTTCCATGATCACTAATTGAGAAAATGCCTTACAGCTGGATCTCATGAAGGCATTTGCTCAAGGAAGTTCCTTTCTATGATAATTCCAGTTTGTGTCAAGTTGACACACACAGCCAGGCAGTACACCCATCCGAGACAAGAAATTAGGTCAAGATATACCCGTTCAAGCCTAAGAGAGAACTCAGAGGTCCTGAGCTCAATTCCCAGCAACCACATGGTAGCTTACAACTATCTATAATGAATTTAATGGCCTCTACTGATGTCTTTGAAGACAGCTATAGTATACTCATATACACTAGATAGATATCTAGATAGATAACTAGATAGATGGATGATAGAGAGTTAGATAAATGATAGATAGATAGATAGATAGATAGATAGATAGATAGATAGATAGATAGATAGACAGACCCTTCAAAGATGCACTCCAGTGTCCTACTTCCTCCAGCTAGGTACACATCCCACAGCTCCCACTACCTCTTATTAGTCCATCTTAGGTTTGACCCCATCAGTGGATTTAACTGTCCATTAGAATGAAGGCTTTGTACTCTAATCACTTTGGAAAATGGCTGTGGGTATGTTCCACAAATCTCCTAAGTATTTCTCAATCTAATCAAGCTGAAAATCAAGATTAACCTTCACAGATCAACCCCTTGCCAACTTGATACCACACAATACCTGTCTTTTTTCCAGCTTTTAAAAAGCCATACAGAATCTCAATCAAATACAAAAATGAAGTAATAATCATGTACATTATATAACTATCCTTCATATAACCTGAAAAATGCTTTCCTTGTCCAAAGGCTTAACATTCTGGGATTTCTCAGTAGCTGGCTTCTGCTCCACAGCCCAGGCATCTAGGCCCACTGCTATTTTCCACCTTGTGGAATAACCCAACCCTCCTGACAACCTCAGTTCAGTTTGGCACCCACATAATACAAGAGGACCCGTTTCTGAAAGTTTTCCTCTGACCTGCATGTGTGTACCATGGCATGTGCATATGCACACACACAGCACACACACATATAATATACAACACACAACACACCATACACCACACACACCATATAACACACACACTAAAGACAGATAGATAATAGATGATAGATAGTTAGGTAGATAGATAGATAGATAGATAGATAGATAGATAGATAGATGATAGATAGATGGATAGATAGATAGATATATAATAGGTAGATGGATAGATAGATAGATAGATAGATAGATGATTTAAGAATTAAAAATACTTAGTGGCTGAAGACATAACTAACTGGTTAAGAGCAGCAAGTGCTCTTAACCAGAGTTCATTCCCCAACACCCATGTCAGGTGGCTCACAAGCATCTGTAATTCCAACTCCAAAAGACCTCTGCCCTTTTCTGGACTCTGTCAGCATCTGTACCATGTGCTCATATGCACACACATATATACATCATTAAAATAAATTTAAATATTTAAAACATATATATCCAGGAATATATATTAGCCTCTTAGAACATAAGAACCAGTAATCTGCTCTCCAAGACAAAGAGAGTGGTAGACTCTGAGACTCAGAGTGCCAGTCTTCGTCCTGCATCTGGCCTTCTCCTCCTCCCAGAGACAATTCTACAGTTTCTCTATTGTTACATCACTGCCAAAAGTATCACTCCAACTACCATTATTACTGGAGCAACCCTCACCAAGACAGCAATATCCATAGGTCAATAAAGAGCTTGGAGATAAACCATTCCTGGGATGGTTTCAGTTAACAGTGTCTGCTTTATTGCATGAGAACAACCAGCAGAGAGTGGAAGCCTATCACCTGTGGTGGGTGGGCTAGCATATTATCTCAGATCGGACAGCTCAGACCACCAGGATCTCTACATGAAAGGAGCACATTAAAGGAGATATGGAGAGTACAGACTCTGGTCCACAGGCTAGCTACTGGTTGCTTCAGAATTCCATGTTCTGACTTGAGGAGCACAGTGTGTCATGCTTCTTACTTAGAAGCACAATATGCCAAGTAGGCTGGCCACCAGGCTATACCTACATTTTTCTCCTATAATCAATATTTTGACTGTTTTGATAATCCTTGACCTGTCTCTTCAGATAAAACCTTGCCCCATCCTCAGAGTCAGGCCATACCCACCAACTCTGGTTTCTTAGAATGGGTAAGAGGAAGCCTAGGGTATCCCAGCACAACACAGCCACATCTGAATGAGTAAAAAGAAGAATGAACAGGTGCTAAAGATTACTTACAGATTTAACTGGCCATGTGACTTCATCCTCACTAAAATACCTATAAAAATAAGATCATAAATGCAATACTGACAAAGATGTGAAGAAACTGGGGCCTCAACCCGTGATGGTGGCATGTAGGGTGGTACACTCATTTTGGTAAATATCTCTTGCCATTTCATTAAAAGTTATTCATAAGTTCACCATGCAATCTAGCATCTTACCTCTTATGTCTCTACCCAAGAGAAATAAAGGGGGCATGTGTAGACAAAACCTTGTATATGGGTTTTCATAGCAAAATTATACATAGCAGCCAAAGTGAAAACAATCCAAATGTCAATCAGCTGCCTAATGAAAAACCAGAATGCCATCTACCATGAATGGGATTCTACTTGACACGTAAAAGGAAGTGAATACAGATGCTTCCTGTGCACTGAGCCTCAAGGATGCTGTGCCAACGAGAGAAGCCAAGACAGCAGACCCGGGGGACTTATGTGAATCCATTTCTGTGACATTTGCAGAAAAACCTGAACAATATATCAGAAAGGAGTTGAGAAATGCTGTGTGCTGGGGATCAAGGATAGGAAGAGACTGAAGGTGTGCACAAGGTATTTCAGGGTGACTCTAGGAGAAGATCTCATTGACAGACCTGCAGCACTGTAAACTACATAAGAATTGGTAAAATACACATGCACATGCACAAGTTCATAACATAAATACTGAAATAGTGAATTGTTTGCCTTATACAAGTGAATCATAGTCTGTAAAAAGCATACCTCAATGGAAATTATAGAATTATTAAAATGAAACTAAATAATGAATAAATGTCTAGTAAACTGAGCCCCATGATTGCTCAGAACCAACCTTTCCTGATTCACACTGTAGACTTTTGGTGTATTACCTATGTCCCCTCCCAGACTTTGTCAACTGCCATAGCCTTTTGGTTATAGGCAGCAAAGACTTGGCCTATGGTGCTTATTCAATAATTATCTATTTAGTTTAATTCAAATGGTGAGGAAAATGGGCATTATATCTAGGACATCAAACAATCCTTCCAAGGGACTCATGAACAAAATATTTTGGCAAAGAGCAGCAGGGCAGGCCAGAGAGGAATAGATCATTTAGATAAGGTCATAATGAGCCAGTCTTTGAGGGAAAATCCCACCAGCATGATATGTAGTATTTTTGGCTAACTTTGGGCCAAAGGATTGTCACTGAAGAAGAGCAGGGGGTAGGGTACTCTGTAATGGCAGAAACTGTGTGTTCTGCATATCTGACAGCCTGAATGGGTACTCCTGTGTCAGAGAAGACAGAAAAAAAGGCGTTTGCATTTTAGCCTATCCCTTGTTTGGCCATCATTAACCAACACAACGTCCATGCTGAGAAAACATGCCCTTGCCGATCAGGAGCTCCCAAGCATCTAGTATATTCTACCTTAGAATGGACAGTGTATTCATCTTCAGGGAGAAAAGTCCCTCAGGGGAACTTTGGAACCTAAGTTTTTGTTCTTTTAGAGGTTCAACTGTGAGGAATAGGGCATGGCATATCCCAACAAATGAACTCATAGAGCATGAGTCTATTGGGTAGTGTGGTGAACTGGAATACTGAAAGGTTGGGTAGAACACTGGGAACTTCCACAGCAGGCAGATCTGAATTTAAATCCTGGTCCTATTGGTAATCAGTTGTCCCCCTAACCTTCTCTCTCTCTCTCTCTCTCTCTCTCTCTCTCTCTCTCTCTCTCTCTCTCTCTCTCTCTCTCTCCCCCCCCCCATTAGGACCATCTAGCTAGGACCGTCTAGCTTCTAATCTCACAATTCACTTCAATTTAGCATCTACAAACTGGCTTTCATGTCTTCATATCAAGAGCTTACATAATAGATATTCCTACTGGTCTCTGAACACTGACCAGAGCCCCTCTACCACAGCAGTCACACCAGGGTACTGTGACACCCAACCCTCTTCACTCCAGTGCTATACTTGGAGACATATAAACAAGTATCACCCCATCCTTCTCCTTCTGGGTTACAGAGGGAGAAGATGGAGCTTGGTCAGGACTGCCCTCTTTAGAACTGACATTGAGAGTTCTGAGTAGACATGACACATGGCTAAAGATATATCAGGCCTGCAGCTGGAAAGAGAGATGGCAACAGTGAGTTGTGGAAGTTCATTTTCATCCTGCAGATTGGTAAAGATGGAGGAGAGCCTGGGGCTGGTCTCTAAGGAATTCTAGTGCTTTAAAGCCCAGTTAGGATGATCCTTTTGCAAAGGGATGCTGCTAAAAGACCAAGGATGATGTTGATTGGCTCTGAGGATTGTCACTCAACTAGAGAATCTCAGAACTTAACCTGCAGCCATTAGAGGCATTAAAGACAGAGTGGGAGGTCAGTCCAATCATGGAATCTTTTGGTCCCTGGAAAATGTTCAGCACTCACAGGCACCATTGAAACTCAATGCTGCAGCCAAGCAGCCATTAATGCCTGAGAGGAAGCAGGATGCAGAGGCATGGAGATAAAAAATACACAACCATGAGAAATGCAACTGGAGCATGCAAAGAAGCAGCTGCACTGAACATTTGCCAGCCAGCAAGGCTGGGTGGACACTCACCAACCTAATTCTCCCACAGGACTGCACATCCTCCCCAGCGGGGGTCGATTCCCACTGCTCCTTTTGTAAGACTTTCAAAGTCCTTTCCCAACATTTAGCCTGAAGCTGAAATTCTCACAGGCTTACTTACTCTTGTCATCAAGATGATAAGAACAATTAAGAGTGTGGAAGCCCAAACTCTTTAATGTAGAAGAGAAAAGCCCAAACTAAGTATAGTTGAAATCTCCCCAGAAAAAGAAATAGCATGAGAAAAAGAAATATTGTTTGTTCACTGCTCGAATTATGAGTGGTTTTCATAGCTCAAAGATGTGGACTGGTGTGGGTGAGGGAGGCCTACCTTTTCTGTCAATGTGGAGTCTGAAGAGTTGCACTGAAGGATAAATGAGTGGTAGACACAAGAAGACTTTAGTGAGTGCTAGAAAAGAAGAGAAAGAGAAAAGGAATATAACAGAACAACAACCTGAGCTGATTAAGAGTAGATGAGACAGATGTGGGTCATATCCTGCATGAGTAAAAATCAAAATACCCCGACCATATGCCATCACCAATGTGCCTTCTCTCACAGGAAGGAGATCAGAGATGCAATGGCAGTAGCCCTCCAGGTTGACCTCCAATTTAATGAAGAAAAATTCAGGAATGAGCTGCTGTCCCATACCATGTCGATAACAAAGTGACATGTAAAACAATTGCAGTATTTGAAAGTGTAGGAGGTTCAAATATAAATGAAAATTCCCATTTGACAAGGGCCATGGGTAGAATTTTCTAAACTGCCCTGATCTTCATCAGAAGGAGAGGGATCAAAAGCTACAGTGCTGAGGGAGTGGCAGCCAAGACTGCAGAGGCTCCTCCCTGCCCAACCCCACCTTCAGGATGTCACCATTTTATTTCTTGTTGTCTTTGCTGGTGTCCACCCTCAAGGCATGAAGACTACAAAGGGCCAGTTCCTCGATGATTACCTCAGCATAGAGATAATGGACAGATCACCATAGCCAGGGCATCTTCTCCCACACCAAGCTATCTATTTCACCATTCTTAATGCCACAATCTGGGCAGACATAGCTAAGGTATCCAAGGCAGGCTGCTTGGAGACACAGAGCCTGTCCCATGTACAGGAACAAATGCTGTCCCTTTGCCATCCAGGGTAAAGTTAGCACCCACTTCTACCAAGAAACTAGAAGACAATCTGCATCAATACGTGCTTGGCTCTCCTGGGGCAGCTGTGATTAGGTCTGCTTTCCAAGGACAATCTTGAAAAGGTAATAATAACAGTGACATATACCTGTCAGTTCCCCTTTCTAGTTTTTTTTTATGGGAGTTATGACCATTGTACTTCTTTATAATCATGCCATGAAACAGAGAGCATAGGGACTTAGGTCTTTAACATCATCCCAGTGTTGATGATCTGAAGTCATCTCTGCAACCCTGAGTAATCCTTTGACTTTCTGTGATGTGAAGTGGATTTCTGTCACAATTAGAATTAGGAATCAAAATTTTTAACCTTGTGTCTATCATTTAGAAAGAGTTCAGTAGATCAGAACCACTCGTGTTCCATTATCCCAGCAAGGAGGTATGGCTGAGGTCTCCTGAGACCCCCTAAAGTCAGAAACACGACCAGAAATAATGTCCTGTAGCTCTCTCCAGTCTGTCATAGAAACAACGTCAGAACACACAGAAGAGGAAATTGGATTTAGGGGAGGATTTGTGTCTAATATGACTTGAAAATAATGGAAACTATCTATGGTGCTGCTGGAAGCCACTGTGGCATAAAGCTTGGACAGAGATTCTAAGGACAGTCAGTGATCCATCCTGAATTGTTCTGAATCTTGTCATGAAGAACTGAAGACCTCAAAGGCTGGAAGTCCTAAATACAAAAGAGGTGGAGGCACTGGTCATCTCCATCACAGAGGAGGAGGGGGAGCTCTTCTCATCCACTTCCTTGGCCCAGGCACCTTCCCAGGAAGCATGGTCCTCACCCATTACGGCTGAAGTTACACTGCAGGGGTGTCTTCAGAACAAACTTGTTTTCTTTCTTATTTTAAGAATGCTGGTGTTTGTGCTTCAAATGTGTGACGAATATTACTGAGCATGTGGACATTGCTTTTCCAAGGATATAACCAGATTCCACGGAGGAGGAGAAGAATATTAAAAACAGAACTCTACAGGCAGTTTCCAGCCCTGCTCCATTGTGACTTTTTATCTGATGCAAGTGATATTTGGAGCCTTTTAAAAGACTCTCTCTTCACCTCCTCAGTGGGTTAAAGATTGAAATCTGGGACAGCCAAATAATGGGTTATCCTTACTTAAACACACAGAGTAAATTAGGTCTTTAAAAAAAAAAAAAACTGGTACCAACAATTAGGAATGCATACTTCCTGTTTCTAAGCAATTTCAGGTTTAATTAGGATTCTCTAAGCCCCATTTGTCTTAACAATTTGACAGCTCTGGCTTCCCCTTCTACACCCACTCTTCTCCTTATTCATGCTCTTTCCCCATTTGTAGTATTTTATTCCACACAAACGCCAGGAGGGAAAGGGAAGCCAGCAGCCAGCACGAGTACAGATTGCGCTGCTCTTTTCTTGCCTGGAACGCGCCACTTTCAAAGCACCTATGATAAAAGGTTATTTCCCCCTGACTGACAATGATCTCTAAGCTAATTATTAAAGTGTCTTACTAAAATGTGTGTGTTTGGGAAGCTTCCAAGGGAGGCTGCCTTGAAACTCCTTGGAGGAAGAATATGACATCACAGGGGTAATGCGCAGGAGAACACCCGTTTGTCCGTTTAAATTAGCTTCATCATCCATAACAAGAGTTTAAAAGGCAGAAGAGCAAGAACCATGCATAATGCACTGTGCGTAATGCATAACGCACTGTGTCACGGTGCATAATAATCAGCCCAGCTCACTCCTGCCACCCAGCCTCCCAAGACTTCTAAATCTCTTCCAGTAAGCATTTTCTCAGAAAGGCTTTGATAAAAAATGCCATTTAGGGACTTTCAAATTTACAGCCAGGCAATTTGTCATCATTTAGAGGAACAAGAAGAAGGAAAACAGAATATCACACTCTCATTTCCCAAACCTCCCAGTAGCAAGAGCTTCTGGCTTCCCTGTGAAAGATCGCTTGCCTTCCTTAAGGGACTTCACGGAGGTGAGCCTGCCCTGCCTGCTAGGTGAGTATTCTTTTAAAAATAAGACAAAGTCTTTAGTCACATATGTATATATAAATTCAACCTGTTGGCCATTGCTAACCAGTGTGTGTGTGTGTGTGTGTGTGTGTGTGTGTGTGTGTGTGTGTGGTGTGTGTGTGTGTGTGTGTGTGTGTGTGTGTGGTGTGTGTGTGTGTGTGTGTGTGTGTGTGTGTGTGTGTGTGTGTGTAAAACTAACTGCTTAGGTTTAGTTAACCTATCTGGGTGCTTGTCCTAGGAAAAGGCGGATTCTTCCTCTCTTAGTAGCCATTGGTCTCCTGTAGTTTTTGATCTAGGGGTGGTACCAGGAGAGATTTCCCCTATCTATGTTGTGATGTCACCTGGCATCATTGTTAAGAAATTTGAGAGAGAATAGGGAAGCACACAGGAAAAGTTGGAGTAGGGAAAGGGTAGAATGGAAATAAACAATGTAAACACAATATTCATGTGTGGCATTTTCAAAAAGAACATCAAAATAAATGCTTAAAGTCACTTAAGACATTATCTATTGTTCAAGGCTCCTCACAGTGTTTTAGAATAAGCAGCTGGCCAAAGGCTTAGACATAAACTTCCAATGTTATGTCATCGGCTAGTCTTCTGTCTTCAACTTTCACCAGAAGCTAGAGTGAAGACAGGAAACTACTGACAGTATCTTTCATGAAAAATAATATTTAAAATATGTAATAAAATGTAGGATAGTACTGTCTACAAAATACCAGTGAACTCAGAATGAAACAAGAGGTTCCTTGGAATGAGGCTAAGTTCATTTTAAATTGAGCATATCTTCATTTTATAAGGAAGGTGTTTTTTCATAGGTTGAATAAGATTTAGTAAATAATTATCCATGGAGGTACAAAGAGAACTGAAGAGCCCATGCCTGGAGCAGGCTTCCAACCACTCGGGGCTTGAACAGAGAAAGACCATGGCCCCAGGCTAATTGTACAGGAAAAGTCTAACAGATGACAAAAAGCTGAGTATTTGGAGACTGGTTAGAATGGGTTAACATGAGTGATTAAATTATTGAATGATTAATGAAGTCTAAAAGGCAAATTCAAGTGACCAGAAAAATTGTCTTTCAGCTAATTTAACATTTTGCTATAATTGAACACAGATCGCCTCAAACCACAGCTGTGGTTTGCACCCAGAGTGGAACATTTCGCAAACACATGAATCTCTCCCAGATAACAGGAGCAGGATGTATCATCAAGACCACCCTCTGGACTTTCACCACAGAAGGCACAGAGTCCTGTACAAACAAGGGCAATGTGAACAGCTGTGTGCATCTCCAGTAGCAGCAGTCCATTACCCACTGAGTCACAAATTAAAGAACACACAGCTAATGCCATGAAATTAGTAACTGTGGAAACTTCTAAGAAGAACATATACCACCGGGGAGGAACACTATGGGTTACATTGTTGGGTTGCAGCATGCAATTCACAGTGCATATATTGATCTGCATCGATTTATATAATGTGTATGTGTATACATGTGTGTGTCTGTGTGTACCTTGCATGTCTGTGTATATGTGTATATGACTGTGTGTTCTTGTGTGTTGCATCTGTGTGGGGGAGGTGTATGTATGCACAAGCATTTGGAGGTCAGAAGGCAACCTTGAGTGGTGTGTCAGGGATGCTGCCCACCTTTCTGTCTGAGAAAGGGTCTCTCACTGGCCTGGAGCTCACTGATAGAGCCACCAAGTGAACAGAACCCACCTGTTTTTGCCTCCTTAGCACTTGAATTGTAATTGTGCAGCACCATGTTCAGTATTTGTTTTAATGTGAGTTCTGTGGATTGAACTCAGGTCCTCCTCATACTTGTATGGCTATCATTTTACTGACTGGGTTATCACATAACTGAACACAGCGACAAACGACAGCAGTGCTGGGCTCTGGCAGGGAGTCTCTAATTCCTCACAATGGCCCTCTCAGTCACACACTTGGTATGGTGAAATCACTAGCTGTGAAGTAGGTCAGCTTGGTTTGTGGGTTAGCTCTGTCCAAACCATGCTGGGTTTTCTGTTGTTGTTGTTATTGTTGTTGTTGTTATTTTTCTTCCTCTTCCTCCTCCTCCTCCTCCTCTTCTTCTTCCTCCTCCTCCTCCTCCTCCTCCTCTTCCTCCTCCTCCTCCTCCTCCTCCTCCTCCTCCTCCTCCTTTTCTGAGACAAAATCTTACTACATAGCCCTAGCTGTCCTGGAATTCTCTATGTAGTCCAGGCTGACCTTGAACTCACAGAGATCATCCTGTATCTGCCTTCCAAGGGCTGGGAATAGGTGATTGCTGAGTGATAGCAGGTCTGCCATACTGGTTTTGGTTATTGTTACTGTTCTGTTGGTTGGTTGATTGGTTGGTTGGTTGGTTGGCTGGTTAGCTGGTTGATTGGTTTGAGGGGGTTGTTTTGGTTTTGGTTTTGGTTTTTTGAAACAGGTTCCTCTGTGTGGGTATGGCTATCTGGGAACTCTCTGTGTGGACAAGGCTGGCCTCAAACTCAGAGAGCCACCTGCCTCTATCTCTGGATTGCTGTGCTGTCTTCTAAAGCAGTCAGTTTTTATCTTTCATCTTCACCTCCCGCTTGTCCCCAAACAGGAATCAACTATAGACTCCTAAGTCTCCTCCATCTCCATTGTCCATGGTTCTAGAAAATACAGGTCTTGATCCTCAAAGAGGGCTTCCCACCACAAAAATGATGCAGTGAGGTGGTAAGGTGACACTCTGTGGACAAAGATAATATGTGCTAGGATAGGTGAGTAAAAACCTCGTTCATGTGAACAGCAACCTAAAAGTGTCAAAGATCAAAGTCCTAAAGGTAGATCAAGGAAAAAACAAGTATTACTTCAGGCGAACCTCATAACCAAGAGAAAAGACAAAGAAGCAGCAAACCAGGTAAATGCTGGATCCATGCAGCCCTGCACATCCAGACTAGGTCCATTTAGGCATCTTTGGCAACAAGGAGTTAGTTTCCTTAGGAAGCCGTTGCTTTCTGAAGCAAAGGCTTCAGGAATGTTATCGTGCCTTTAACATAGCCGACTGCTTCAAAATGTCATCAGCAATCTGGGAGTCACCTGTTGCAAAGTCATAAATATGGTCCTGCCTATTTTCCAAGTTAGCTTCACTGTTTCAACTTTGTCAAATGGATTTCTTTGATCTCTCATATTACATACTCAAACCAGCTTCATAGTTTCTCCATCTGTCTGTCTCGCTATCTCTGTCTCTCTGTCTCTGTTTCTCCCTCCCCTCCTCTCCCTCCCCTTCCCTCTCCTTCTCCCTCCCCTTCCCTCTCCTTCTCCCTCTCCCTCCCTCTCTTTCCTTCTCCCTCTCTCTCTCTCTCTCTCTCTCACACACACACACACACACACACACACACACACACGCACGCGCACACGTGCGTGTGCATGTATGTATAGCCATATGGGGTCAGAAGACAACCTTCCAGACGTTTTATTTAAGATTGGATCTTTCATTGTTTGTTTTGTTTTTTTAAATCACTAAAAACTCATTCCTGCTTCCCCTAGCTTTCATGACTCTAGAAAGTGCTATGGGAACTGCCAAGGAAGAAAGGTAATCTTCTGTCCTACCCAACTGTAAAGCCTATTCACAATAGCAATGAGTAGCCTGGAAAGGTATCACTAGTGGTGTGATTCTGGCATTTTGGCACTTTTATCTGGGGAGTAAGTAACAGCTATCTAATTTGACTGAAGATCTGCTCAGTGGGAAAGAGTTCATGTCTAGTTCTACCCCCAGCTGGAATTACCACAAACCCTAGGAAAGAACCTACTACTGCCATTTTCCTAAACCAATAGAATTCTAACTGTATTCTAAACATTTATCCTCTTTATCCACTGAAAGTGTAGCTCTTGTCCTTTATCAAGAAGCTTCTTTCTATACCAGATGGAAAGCATTACAGAAAGCCACAAGTGCTCAAATGAGGGAATAACAGTCCTTGTGTACACAATCCCATTTGATACCCCAGCAATGAAATCCCTATACCTAAGGCTTAGAGAACATCTTGGCAAAGGGTTCAGAAGATTGTAATAGCCAGAGGACCAAGGCAGTTGATCCTGTTTTCCAGAAATGACAGGGAAGGAAGCGACACCCAGGAAATTGCAACAATATGGTACTCCTATATTAGACCTGAATAATAACACCAGTTGACATGGCAGTCATCATGGATGGGAAAATTTCTTATAACTTCACCCCTATATGAGGAGTTACAGGCAACCAATGGTAGCTGAGCAAAAGAGAATAAATTTTCACAAGCACTAAATACATGTACATACAAGCAAGATTAAATGGACTCACCAAAGTGTGTGTGTGTGTGTGTGTGTGTGTGTGTGTGTGTGTGTGTGTGTGTGTGTGTAAAAAAGGGGAAAGGTAGTGATATAAATACAGTACTCATGTATGCAACTCTAATTTTTTTTTAATTTTAAGAAGATGCTGTAGTGGGAAACAACTCAGTATGATAGGGAAGCACTCAGAAGCCCAAAGTGGATGAAAGGAAAGAGTCAGCCAAGGCCACTCCATACTGAATGTCTCCATCCTCTGCTGACACACTGGACTGAAGCTTTTCAGGCTGGGATTGGGAAATCTTGCTTCCTTGAAGGTAGGAGGTTTTAAGCAGCAGAAGAAAGAGGCCCACCCACTATATAGCTCTCCCTGGGCCATGGTGAAAACCTGGCTGAGGGTAAGCATGAAAGCCATGTGGGGGGTTATGGCAGTAGTCAGACTAGAGGGTGTCAGAGAAGGGGGTGGACGCAAAGAGATGGGCAGACTCTGGGAACAAACAATCGCTCAGACATGCTGGCAGTTTAAATACAAGATGTCAACAACATGTACAGAAGGAACTGGAGATCATGGGAGGTGACAACAGCCAGAGTCACAAAGGCAGGTGGACCGGAGAAGATAAAAGAGAAGAGAAGAAGAGAAAAAGGGATTATTTTAGCTTGCAGTTCCAGAGAGGAGAAGTGCAGAGTAGTGGGGAAGGCATGGGAGCACAAGGCTGGCCTGGCAGTCATACAGAAGAGAGATGGGGCTGGGGGGAGAGAAGGAGAAGAGAAAGCCAGGTAACAGGAAATGGTGCCAAGGTACAAACATTCAAAGCCCACCCTCGCTGACATACTTCCTCCAGCTAGGTTCACTTCCTACAGGTTCCATAGCCTTCCCAAACAGCACCAAAACCAAGGACTAATGTTCACAAGCATGAGTCTACAGGGGGCATTTTCCATTTAAACCATGACATCAGGTATAGGATACTTCCTTTTGTATGTGGAATCTAGAAGAAAGAAAGGCATGAAAGTAAGAAGCCGATTAAGGGGCTCAAAGAGGGAGAAGGAAAGAAAAGGGGAGATGCAAAAGTGTGAAGAGTAATAAGTGTGATCTAAGTACAGTGTAACATAGAAATGCCATCATCATCAAGCACTGTCAGTTTGCATGATTGACATATACTAATTAAAATAAAATGGGTGGAGCAAGGGAAATAGTAGAATGGCTCCAGAACTTCTGTCCTATGCAACAAGTGAATAGTCAAGCAGGCATAGACGGCAAAATCGTGAGGCAGGAGCAGGAGAAAAGTTCTGACTCCTATTTCAGAGAAGAGGAAATAGATTTCTGGAAAGTTATTTGGGGGGACAATGACTCAACAGCTGCATTTGGGGATCTGGAGGGTCTGGATGGAAACTCAATGGGAAAGATGAGGGCAGATTAGAGCAGGGCAGTCATCTCACATTCATTCATTCATTCACTCATTCATTCATGTGATGTCTGGGCCTACCTGGAGTGCTGTAGGAAGGGAAGGAAAGGAGCTGAGCCTAGGGACATCACATTTAGAGTCCCATGGAGAATGAGTTACTAGGGAGATCAAAGAGAAGCCATACAGCATAGCACCCAGGACCCAAGGGAAGATGTCTCAGAAAGAGGAGTGAGCCACTCCAGAGGGAGCACAGTAAAAGCCAGAACAAGGTCACTGGGATGCTTGCAAGAATATCTCCGATGAAGTGGTAAAGATGGCTAAGCACATGGCCAAGACTGAAAGCAAGGGCAGAAAATGAGTCAAGTCGGCTTCAAACTGCATGCCAATGTCTTGTCTGCAACAAGAGAAACAGAGATGAGGGTATGATTGTGACCGTGGTGTACAAGGATGTGATCTACAAGGCTGAGTTCAGATGACTCTTTTATTGCTATGCAATCAATAGAGTGTGGAGTGGGGCTACACTTCCCTCAGTAACAGAGGGAGCCTTCACCAGGGATTCTCACCAGTGTAAGCTTAAAGAGCACCATGTATATATCTGTTTCTTATATTTCAATTGTAAAAGCATGAGAGAAATAAATGATCAAAATGTGTTGATGGTAGCTCTGTCTCTATTTCTTCTGTTCCATGTAGAGAGATGTTGATGTTGGGTGGCAGAGAGGGGGGGAATGCAGGGTCAAGGGTGAGATCAGTGGGGGAGGGGTCAAGGGTGAGGTCATACTCTGAAAGGCAAGGTTCTTGGGTATGAGAGATGAAGGATGCTGACTGTGCTGTCAGTTTGGAATTTGATAAGGGCAAAGCTTGGGTCTATAACCTTATGTGGCAAGGTAGTGATAGTGCAGCATGGAACCTACATTTAAGGTTTAATCTTAAATGTTGCCTTGTTTTGATTAACATTAGAAGAGCCTCAAGTGGTTTGCTAGCTCATTCTCTTGCTTCTCTGCTCATATTAGTATTTTCTACTGTAATTGGGAAGCTTCATTTTTAGTCAACACCACAGAAATGGATAGAAGAACATGCAAATATTCTTGTGGCATGCATTGTCTGGTTGGAATGTAGAAGTGATGTGGGCCCAGTGGAATGGGGCAGGTAGCATGCCACTGGCAGTACTCTAGAGACCAAACAGTCTACCTCAAGAATGAAGTGACTGTTAGAAATGCTGGGATCAAAACTAATCCTGAGGGCTGAGAATGAGGCTTTATTGAGAGAGTGTTGTCTAACATGCACAAAGACCTGTCCCAGTACACCATAAAACAGGCTGTAATTGTGGGCATTTGGGGATGAGAGAGATAAGATCAGAAGTCTGAGATCATACTTAGGTATGTAACAAGTCTGAGGAAGCCAAGGCTCCATGACATGCTTTCTCAAAACCAAAAGACAACAAAACCCCTAAGACTCCCCAATCATGCCCATATCACGTTACTTTCTTTTAGCATTTCCCTCCAAGGAAACACAAAAGCAACGTCTGAATATTTGCATCTGCCATCCCAGCTTCTGGCATAGAATATCTCCAGTTCTCTGGGTGAATGCTGCCACTTATGGTAGCAAGTGCTAGGAGTGCTAGGAGCTCATTGCTTCACAAGTGTCAAGTGTAAACTCAAATGTGGTTCTGGGATTAAACCTCCCAGGTTCAAAGTCTGCCTCTATCAGTTGCAACATCTGTGGCTTTGGGATAGTCACTTCACCTCAGTAGCTTGGTTTCTTCTGAGTGTCAAATGAAGATAACTCTAACAAGCACTCAAGACCTGTTTTGCAATCAATTATAAGATAAAATGAGACTAGCACAGTTCCCAGGACACAGACAAAAGTTACCAGTTATGATAAATGGTTTCACCCAACATATTAGACAGTTATTAAAAAATGACTATAAATGTCACCATAGCTTTAAGTTTCTCATAGCTTAGCCTACAGAAAGGAAACAAAGTTGCCTTTAAGCTGTCTGCCATTTGGCTCTTCTAGGAACTGATACCCAAGGTGCATGAGAAGTCTAAGACGTCCAAGGTGAAGGGTGGGAGTGCAGAGCACAACTTCTATAGGAACAGTGTGCTAACCAGCTCCAAAAATTGTGTGTCACAGAGAGAGTATAACCAGAGCAAAAGGCACATCTTTTGTTCTACCATCTTGAAATCACCAGCTAAGACAAGGTAACACCCAGGGGAAGTTGGCCCATGGATGGATGCATGTGCATGTAAGTGCACACACACACACACACACACACACACACACACACACACACGCATGCATGTACAATTATGCACATATACACAGGCACGCATTACTGTTATTAGGGGAGCTTCCATCTGAGTTTGAATACATGAGAATCCCTAGATGGTGTTTTCTAAACTCTTCAAGACATCCATCCTATATACCTTTCACTAAGACACTCAAACAATGGCACTGTGGGAGGACTCAGACATGTCTAGCAAAACCAAGCTGTACCTTCTTCTGATGAGCCACCACTAAAAATACATCATACCCATCTAACTTTGGTCTCCGATTCAAATTTTTCTAAATGTTTTGATTCTAACATTTTTGGCATTGAGAAAATTGATGTCTTGTTCAGAACATCTGAAATGCAAAGTACTTAAAGAGAGACAGAGGCGTTGAGCTTGGCGTTGGAAAGACACTGGCAGGTAGCATGGATGTGATATAAATCTCAATCCTGTCCAGTCTCGCTCTTCAGCAGGACACAGAACCGTGAGGTATTTCACCACAGCACGGATAGAAGGCCATTAGCCTCCCCCTTAGTTGCCAAACTTAAACAAGTGAATGGGTGATAAGGAAAAATAAACAAATTTTCCATATGTTTATAACGAGTTCAAAGTCAATATCTCACTTGCTCAACATGACTCTTAATTGCTCAGCTTGAAAGCAAATTTCACATAGCCATCTGCAGCATAAAAGCTGCAAAGAAATCAAAGTGGCTTGATTCAAGAGTCAAACAAATGTGTGGTGAAGAAAGTAAAAGCCATACTACCTAGCACACCATATCACCTGGGCGCCGAATGTCTCCCTGGAACTATCGATGAGCAGCCTGAGACTGAACTCTAATGTCATACACCCGGCTTCACCCTCTGTGGGACTGATGTAGAAGACTGTCTTGCAATGAAGACGCCAGGAGGCAGGACCCTCACCCTGGCATTTGGCAACTGTGCAATAGTCAGTCTCAATGTAATCACATCTGCTTTACTGTTTAATGGCGGCACCTGTCTGTCTCCCAGCTCTGGGTATCCTAGGAAACACTGCATAAGGCGCTATCTTAAAGTAGCACCTCCACTCTGGGCATGTAAATCTCAGCTACTGGTAAGTGTCACTATCAGAGTGGCCAGGGCCAGCCACGGCTGGTGTCATGGTCACTGAAACACTCTCTTGGGACCACCATAGACCCAGGCAGATGCCAGGTAACAGCAGCAGCAAAGCAGTGGAACTCTGACTGAATACACCTTCTGCACCATGGACCATTCCGCTCCCACTGAATGCAGTTGCTTATGCTTCTAGAACATTCCACTTTGACTGTCTCCAAGTAATCAATACTTTCTATCTAGGGTTTACTTGTTTCTGGAGGCTTCTCCATACTGGCCTCTGCCTAAGCAACCAGATGACATTAATATCCTGCCCCAAATACCAGGTGACAAGACTCATGGAGCTTTGAAAACACAATCCAAAGTCTCCAGCAAGGGCATGCCTGCACCAAGCAGGCAGAACTGGACACTCTAGACAAATGGTAGCCAGATGAAGGAAAATGCATTCCGAGTGGTTAGCACACAGGGTTACTCAAATTATAATTTAATCATTTGATCAAACACAAATTAGCATAATCACTTGAAGAAAAGAAATGGCTGGCAGAACCCAGGCATTCCTCCAGGATCCCTGTCTTTAACAATGTGAAGAAGAACATGAATTTGGTTTATTTTTTAATTATGAAATAATAGTAAACAATGGGTACTGGATACAAATCACATGAGCTGTGATTTCAGTAGCTGAGAAGTGATAACTGAGCTTTTATTGAGAATACATTCCTTTCTTCTTCCAAGATTATTCTAGAAAGGTCTTGACATAAAACTGAGGCACCAAAAAAACAGATATAGGGAGTGTATCTGGAATCCCAGACTCAGGATGTGAAGGCAGGAGGATCAAGATCTCCAGGTCATCCTCATTGCATAGCAAACTCCAAGCAAACGCGGGACTGATAAGATGCTGCCTCATGTTAAATAAATAATTATGTTATTGTAGCAAGGCTCTAGGACGTGCAGGGTCTCAGTGCTGGTGTTAATAATAATTTGGACAAGATCATCTTTTGTTCTCCAGGACATCCTGAATATCATGGGATGCTGAGCAGTATCTCTAGTCTCCATGCCTCTATATCAACTTCCCTGTGCCAATCCAGACCTGTGAAAACCAAGCATTCCAACATCCCCATGGGCACAAACCTGACATCAGGTAAGGGCTTGGGATTAAACTAAAAAAAAAAAAAAAAAAAAAAACAGAACATGAGAGCATACTTTCCTTAAAAATAACCAAGTGATGGGAATGCGTATTTTGCTTACTTACTGCCACCAGCTCTAAAACAAGGAACCCACAATAAGAGCTGCCTGGCTTCATGATGTCCACTTTATATCACTGGTCTTTTAGAAGTTCCACAAAAACTGAAGTGCCCATGCCCTGTACTTCAGAAAAAAACAGATCACTCAGTGCCAGTCCCCATTGCCCACGTGCTGATGGAGGCATATCAGTCTTCTAGGGGCACCTGAGGGTAGTGCACAGGCTGAAGGGTCATGACACATTGCTCTCAGACAGCAGTAGGACCCCAGCGAGTGAGAGAGGACAGTCATGTCTCCACTTCCCTGTAGGGGAACAGATCACCCTGAATTTAGACAAGCATGGAGTCTGCAAAGGCCTCCGGGCTCCTGAAAAAACATCACCATTTTCTTACCACTCTCCCCTTGTACAAGGAGGCTCTCATGGCTTTCTCCATTGCCCAAGGAAAAAGAGGGGAAGAGACAGCCTCTCTGTAATTTGCACATGCATGGCTCTCTCTTCTAACAGGTATGTCACGGGGTCACACACCTTCAGTGCCCTGCCTTCTACCAGTGGAATGAGTCCTATGGACTTTCATTCACACTGAAAGGTGGTAGAAGGCCCAGGAGGAACCCTGGACTCTCAGTAAAGTACTTAAGAAGCATTTTCTAAGGTTTGAGTTGATTTGTTTTATCCTGAGTCATACAGTATCTCATTTTTATATTCTTTCCAAAATGTGTTTCCCTGCTTACAATGACTCCTGGGTCTCTCACAGGTTATTAAGGCTGGTGATGGAGGTATGTATGCCCTTTAATGAAGGAGAGATGAGAAAGGCTGACCCACTGCAGCAGGAACTCCCAAAAAGAACAATGTGTGCTGCACCATGCATACTTCAAAGGTCCTAACTGGAGAGGACCTGGTGCTATTTTAAACAGCATCATCTCCCAAGAATTCCCTCAGAGCTCTAGACTCCTGAACATGATCTTCTCTATCAAAAAAAAAAAAAAAATCAAGGACGCAGAGATTAAGGAGCCTATTGTTGCAGAGAGCCAGGCACTGGCGGACTCTCACGATGATGAGTAAGCAGAAATGACAAGCCTTCAGCTCCCAAAGCCTTTTGTCCAGTTCTCTGAAGCTCCAGCTAACAACAGCTGCCCTGAAGAGTCATTTCTGCCATGACTCACAATAAAATGGCCAATAGATTAGAACATAAAACTCTTTAAAATGCCAAGAAGGGAAAGGTTATTTTTAATAATATCTAAAATAAGATCTCAGGACAAAAAAAAAAAAAGGTATTTTTATAGGTTCTGAATTTAGGCCTTTTCCAGCACACATTTGAGTCTATTTTAGTTAAAAAAAAATCAAGGACACGGTATTTTGGAAAGATAATTCCACCACCAGTCAATGCCCTCAATTTTATCATACATGTGGCAAGGTATACAGTGAGTGGCAAGAGTCCCCTCGTGTGCTGTTTTCTCTTCTCTGACAACACAGTGGATGGTTCATGCATTGGACAGTAAATGCAGTTAACTTCATCTATAAGGAAGAAGTAGATACCAAGAAATTTCAATAGCAAAAATGACTCCAAGTCCCTGCTATCTTGCTTTTCAATGAGCTTGTGAACAGACACTGGGCTATAGGCATAGGCAATATTCCTAGGGCAGCCTAGAAACAGCATCTCTAACTGTAAGTACACCCATTTCCCTGCCTGGTCTTTTCCAATCTGGCTCATCATCTAGATTGTTCAATATGGCAACCTAAATAGCCTCCTACTCTCAATCTCTTGCTTAGAAAAAAAAAAAAAACTGTGGCTATCTTTAGGCTCCAAGGGGCTTCTCTGCTGGGCTTCCAGATGCTAATAAAAAAGGAGTCAGGATAATACAGCTGTGTCAAGTCCACTAGCAGAGCTTCTGCCAGCAATAAAACAAAGCATCAAATATACTAGAGAAAGAATTGTGTAGATCAAAGGGATTTATCAATCCATAGATAAGGGAGAGGTGGAAAGATGACAGATATATGGATGGATGGATGGATGGATGGATGGATGGATGGATAGATGATAGATAGATAGATAGATAAGATGGATGGATGGATAGATAGATAGATAGATAGATAGATAGATGGATGAATGGATAGATAGATAGATAGATAGATAGATAGATAGATGAGAGACTATGGATGACAGATATAATGATGGATGATAGATGAATAAATGAATAGGTAGATAGATGATAGATAAGCAGGCAGAAAGATGATTTATAGATAATAGATGAATGATAAATAAAAATAGGTGATAGATAAATGATAGACCAAATGATGACCAAAGAAATGACAGATGAATAGATGATAGATATATAGAAGACAGATGACAGATGGATAGATAATAGGTAGATAGATGATTGATAGATGAGAGGTGATTGATAGTTAAAAGCTAGATGATAGACAATGATATAAAGATAAATGGTAGAAGGACATGATAGATAGCTAGACAAATATATTATAGATTATAGATAAATAGATCAATAACACATATTGAATAATTGATAGGCAGCTAGATAATAGATTATAGACAATGACAGACAGAAATATGAAAAATATCTAGTCAGATGATATGTAGATAAATGATTGATAACAGATGATAAATGATTGATGGTTGATAGTAATTGATCAGCAATAGATAATGGATAGATAGTAGACAATGATAGATACATGTATAATTCTCAAGCTCTGCACTCTACGTTAGGAGTGATTCTAGAGAGATCACATTTACTCTTAGTTTTTCCCATCACCTGCTCATATTGATGTAGAATTGATGAAGCCCTAGCCCTTCACGTATATTACATAGTGATCCAATAAATCATTACCCCATGCCAAGCTGCACACCAATGCATTGCAGTGCACTAGAAACTACTTGGATAACTTTATAGCCAATATCTGTTATTCCCCACCTTGGCCAGAAACCAGGCAAACCCTTCTCTAGTATATATTTTTAACAAAGGTGTGCAGTGAGCCATTTAGATCAAAACATCCAGAGGCATACATTCCCGAGATGACAGAATCAGACTCTCTAGGGAAGGAACTTGGCCACTATATAAGAAACTATATCATCTGTAACTTAAGGTTCACCCCCAAGGGGTGGAGAAACAACAAAGTTCTGATCAAAAGCAGAAACACAGGGTCTTTCCAACATATAGACTCCCTGCACTGAGATTCCAAGGAAGTCTCTAGACCAGGAAAATCTCATAGGATACCTCCTGTCTTCTTCTCTGCTCCTCCTTGCCTACCTACACAGGTAACTTGAGCCTTACCTTGGAAATCCAGAGAAGGGAACATTCATTAAAGTCCAGTTGAAGGTGATTATAGACTAGTGTTTCCTCCACTTCCACAGACCTCTTACCTGGCAAAGGGGACAGACAGGTTTGCAGCTATGGACCTAATTTATTAGCCCTTTCTCTATAGCCTCTCTCTTTGTTGCTGGTTTTTCCTCTCAACTTCCACTTCCATTTTCTATGAGCATCTTATACTACTAAAGCCTATAGAACATTCTAGCCGAGCCCTCCCACCCTTGAGTATGGAATGGCATAGGTGTTTGGGGTGGAGGGGGAAGATGTGGGAGCTCTTGTGACCAGGCATACCAATGGAATTGTGGCTTTGCTGTGAGATCCCAGAGGACAAATGAACTAACCCCCAAGCAAAGCATAGTACCTAAACCAATATCAGTATTTTTCTCCCCAAATTATTCCATGGATTTCGAATCAAGCCTATTCTAAACAGTTGTCAACGAAGTCAGAAGCTATTGGTCTTGCACCATCATACAAGCATTTATGTAACTTCCTGTATCATTCAAGATACCAGACAGACTGCCAATTTGACCACCCTGTGGAAGAAGAGTCTCAGACCTTTGAAAGCACTTTGTATTTTTTGTATTTCCCCTTCACTAGACAAAGAAGTAAAAGAATGAGTTTCTTTGCTGGAACTAGCAAAGGTACTCTAGTTTCACTCCCTATTATTGTGATAAAATGCCTTTACAACAACAACCTTAAGAGAGAAAGTGTTGAGGCTAGAGATTTGGCTCAGCAATTCAGAGCACTTGCTGGTCTTCCAGAGCACCCACAAGGCAGCTCACAACTGTTGATAGCTCTGTGGCAAGGAATGTGACCTGGTCTCCATGGATACCATTCATATGGTGTGCGTGCATACGTTCAGGAAAATGCTCATAAAGTAAAAAAAAATAATAATAAATATTTTTATAAAAAGAGAAGAGGTTTTTATTCAGCTTATAATTTTGGATTACAGTCCATCATTTCTGAGAGACCATGGCAGGAATATGAGCCAGCTACTCACATCCACAGTCAGAGCAGAGAAAGCATGCAAGCTTACTGCTCAGCTCACCTCAGTCCAAGACCCAGATTTGGGAATGGTAGTGTTCACATAGGGCTCAGAATCCCCACATTAATTAGCATAATCAAGACAATCTCCCACAGACATGCCCACAGGGCAACCTGATCTAGACAGTCCTCATTAAGACTCTTCTATGTGATTCTAGATTGTGTCAAGTTGACAAAACTAACCTGCACCCACATTTTAGGCATTTCCTTTTCATTAGCAAAAAAATAGATGAATTAAATTTACAGGAGTGTACCCGGTAAGAGGTTAGACCTGGAGAAGCATCTTCTGCATGGTATACACTACCTACTTTGCCAGGATCCCCAGTTGTTGGGTCTCCAGTTCCTTCCTGAATTCTCGAAAATCAAATATCACAGCATTGTTACGTACATGTAGCCCAGCTTCTACACATCACTTATTAAAATGTTCTGCAGCCGATATTAAGAAATAAACACTGTAATTAAGCAGCCTGGGATTTAGGGTTTTCAGTATCCTAGGGGAACCCTAGATCAACTCACACCACAGCAGGGTGACTATGGCGAAAAGAAACGAATCTGGAGTTTCCTCAGGAGAAATATGTTTACTTAATGTGCAGTCTCCACAATATTGCCAGAGGAATAGGCTCTGTTCACAGGAGGCAGCGGCCCCCTCACCTCCATCTGTACCTGCCTCTGTGTTAGAATAAAGTCAGAGACATTTTCCCATAGTAACACAGTCCACACAGAGCCCCTGCAAACAATCAAAGCTTCAGACACTCAACACAAACAGGAATCAAAGGCGCAAGTCTCCACCACTAACAGGTGTGAGCCATCCACATTGGATGCAACCCCAGGAAAAACCTGACCATCCTGACAACCCATGGGTGATCAGTGGAAGGGACAGCACCATGTTGTTTCTTCACAGAAGCATCTGGTATGGAAGAGCTCAGAGATCTGACAATCCGACAACTGAATAAATGGCAAAGAACACAAATGGATTGTTTACGTTCTACACAAAAACCTGTTTTTCCTTTCTCCATTAATATTAAAAGAGCCGAGAGTGGCAGAAGTCAAAATCAGTGGTCACTCTGCTTCTGCCTCTCCAGTACGTGTTCTAGATAGTCTGGAGAGATGTGGCCTCTGTAAAGAACTAGGTTACTGTGTGTATCTGCTTGTGTGCTTGTGTAAGTGCCAGAGGACAAAGGACAACCTTAGGTGTCATCCTTGGAAATGCCGCTGCTTCCTTTGAACTTGGAGTTCACCAGTTACAAGCATGGATCCCTGCACCTAGCATTTTCATGGGTTTGGGAGTGAACTCAGGTCCTCATGCTTGCAACTGGGGGTTATAACCATCTCCCCATCCCCATATTTTTATTTCTGTTTTTTTAAATATGCTTTAACTTGAATATACTTAAGAAACTTAGAGGACAGAATGCTTAGTGAAATAAGCCAGGCATGGAAGGGAAAATAATCATGCATGGAATATTAAATTTAAAAAATATGGACTCTTATATCTTAGAGGTGTGTTCCTTTCCCCTTGCCCAATAACATTTATGCCAATCACACTGTCTGTAGCTGTGTCTCCTGCCCTATCAGATCTGACCAATTAGAAGTGTGTGTGTATCAATTTAAATCTCCAGAATTTAATAACAGCTTAGCAAGGAGGAACCTATGACAATAACAAGATCCTCACTGTAAGCCCTTCTCTCTCTCTTGGTAATTGCTGTTCTCTGGAAGTGTGTGATGATTCCATCCCTGTGGTGTTCTGCTGTGGAGTCTCTAGGGGAGACCATGCTTATTGTGGCATAAATATTAGTGGCAGCACTGCAGAGACAATGTCCTCCCTGAGCCTCCAGGCTCCTGTTCAGACTCACTTGAGTTTGTTCTCAAGTCTAGGGACGATGTAACACGGATTGGACTGCCAGAATATTCTGTAGAGTCAGGCGCAGCTTCTGAATATTTCCATGGGGGTGATTTGCTTTGTCTCTTTGACTAAATTCAGTATGGAGCCAGGAACATGGGAGAGCCCTCGTTTAGAGTGGGGGCAATCCTTCAGTTTCCATATCTTTCTTTCAGGTTCTCTGCCGCTGTCTTTCAAACTGGCTTTCTATAAATAGGACTGCTTGCTCACTCTTAAATCTTACTCACTGCCTTCTGAAGGAAAAAAAAAAAAAAACCTTAAATGTAGGCAAGATTCATCAATCCCTGTCACTCCATCTCTCTCTGTCATCTCTTATCTCGTCAGACACTTATTCAGCTGGATCCATCCTTTCTCTATTAAGTGGCTTTAATATTTATGTACTTACATAATCTAAGAGAGTTTATCACCCATGTTGATCAACACAGAATAAATGTTGATCTCCAAAAACCAAAATAAGTAGACTGTAAGCTTTACCACATTAGATCCTTATATGTAACACTGGGATTATTAACAATGATTAAAATACAATCTTTCCATGTTACTCTGATGAAATACCAACTTTATATTCAACTCTGCTGCAAAATAAGATATCGACGAGACCTGTAGCCATTTGAGACTTATAAAAATAGGAGCATGACTTTGTAGATGTAAGGCTTTAAAACTTAAAGACTTGAGTTATTGTTGTTATTGTTATTATTATTATTATTATTATTATTATTAATTTTATTCTCAGGAGTTGTTGGGAAGCTTAAATGTCAGATTGGGAGAATCCAAATCTTGTCAATGGAGAACAAGGATTCCTAGGCCTAGATAAAATCACTGGTTGAGACACCAGCCACACTGCACCCCAAGAAGG